>NC_089829.1:6624655-6697155 GCF_035046505.1 Tiliqua scincoides
CTTACACCTCCCACCTGTACCTCTATTGCTGCTTCTGAGATAACCGACTTTGTGCTGTGCTACTAGTTCCTTAATCAGTAGGAGTTTCCCTACCGCTACCTGGGCCTCCATTGTTCCTAAAAGTTACAGGTTAATCTCCTTTTAATGGTTGTTCTAATAACCCAAAGCAAACATCGATAACACTAGGTGATAGGCTGACACCCTGCAAATCAGAAGCATCTTGCTTCCTTTAAAGTCTGGGTAAGCAAGAGATCTAGTTGCTGACCGTAGGTTGGGCTGAGATCAGGCCCAGGGTATAAGTCCTAGAACCCCACTATTTGTATAAGTATGCATGGTGTAGAAACGGAGTAGTTGAGGGGAAGCAGAGCTCTGGGAGTTCTCGTGTAGCAGGAGTGGTGATGTCATCTGCTGCCTTTTTTCAAAGAACCTGTCCAGAAGAAGCATCCTGCTTAGCAGGAGACAAGCTGAGAAGTTTGCCTAAGGGCAGCTGTCACTATCTAGGCCGTTGCATTTCCCAATGACTGCCTGAAAAAACAGGGTGTAGCTTATGTCACATTATGTAATCCGAGACATACTGTTCTGGGAGTCAACTGAGGTCAGTGGAACATGAGCAGATACGCCCAGGCTTGCAGGGCTACAATCTTATGCAAATTTACCTTGGAGTAATCCTTACCTAACACTGTGAGACTTCTGAGTGCACATTAGGAGTGCCAAAGCTAGCACTCTTAATATACCTGTTTATCTGGAATTTTTTTTTTTAATTCCATTTTTTTCCGTTTGTCTCCCTTTTGCTTTAAAATTATTTCAAGCCACTCCAGGAGTTTGCAATGAAACCCACTAGATCTGTAAATGAAGTACATTTCAAAGCAGGAATTTTAAAAACACTCCAACAAAGACCTTTAAAGATCATTTTTGTTGTTGTTGTATGGTTTTAATAGGGTGTGGTTTGGGGGTTTGTGTCATGACGAGCTACTGTACTTAAAATTTGCCCTGACACTGCTGGATAGACTTTTCTCACGCTCTCTCATTCTGCTAGAATCTGGGGGCTATCCAGTGAAGCTGACTGACGGGAGGTTCAGGACAGACAATACGTCTTTGCATAGTGCATCATTGAGGTGGTGACAACCACTGGCCTGGATGACCTTTAAACTGGGATTAGACAGATGCCTGGAGGAGCTGATGTCTCTGTCACTGAGTCTCAGTCATGATGGTTCTGTCGAACCTCCATGATCAGGGGCAGGGTTCCTCTGAATACTGGCTGCTGAGCTGGTTACATTCAGGGAGCCAGTTACATTCAGGGAGAAGGGAGCAAGGCAGACATTCACACTTTGCTCCCTTCCCTGTTGTCGGTCACGTTCTGAACGTTCAATATCCCAGCTGCTTCCACTGCAGGTGCGCTATTCTGACAGTCTGTTTCTGCTTTCCCGCCAGGCCCGCTTTGTCCTGATTCTCTTGGTTGGCGCCTTTGACGTGATCTGCGCCGTCGTCCTCATTCAGAGCGAGAGCATGATGGCCTTCCGTGTGGGCGGGGCCTTGGAGAGTCTCCAGGCCCAGTATTTCATGTTGAACCTCTGCTTTTCCATGCTGACCTTTGACCTTCAGGCCCAGGTATGCCCAAGACCTCAAATTCTCAGAACTGCAGAGGCAGAGCGGGGTTGTCTTGTAGTCTTTCCCAGGTCTGAAGTGGAAAGGCAGTTGGAGGTTATTTAGTTCTGTACTGCCAAAAAAAAATGTGCCATAAAAAACAACAAACATACCACAAGCCTGGCATCCCCCAGGGCAAGCAGCTTAGGCCGAAATACAGTGACCTGGTCAAGATCCACCTATGGCCGAACGAGATCCTTTCATTGATCCACAACACGTGCTCTCACCCCAAGGCACAGATTCACTCAACAAAATTAGCTTTGAAGAGGACTCGCGGCTGGGCGTTCACCCCTTTTCCATTCTGCCTAATGGAGAATTCTGTACCACTCTCAAATCTGCACGCTGGGAACCAGATAAGTGTCCAATTCATATACAGTGGTGCCTCGCAAGACGAAATTAATTCGTTCCGCGAGTCGTTTCGTATTGCGAAAATTTCGTCTTGCGAAGCGCAGTTTCCCATAGGAATGCATTGAAATTTAATTAATGCGTTCCTATGGGCAAAAAAAGTCAGAACAAAGTCAAATTTGGTTTACAAAGTGTTTATTAAGTGCTCTTTAAAGGCATGCATACTGTACAGAGGATTTCAAAAATTTCAAGCACAAAACTTCAACTTTTTAATTTTAAAAATTCGTCTTGCGAAGCACGGCCATAGAAAAATTCGTCTTGCGAGTCACCAGAAAAAATCGCAAAAACGCTTTCGTCTTGCGAGTTTTTCGGTGTGCGAGGCATTCGTCTTGCGAGGCACCACTGTATTCTTTACTTGGCACCTTACATTTTGTGAGTGCCTCCCAGCTTCCAAAGAGCTCAGGGTAAGCCTACATTGCCAATCGCAATGCTTCCCTAATTTTTTGTGCAAAACAACCCTGCGAAGTAGGCTGAGAAATTGCTTGCTTCGTGGCTGAATGGAGAGTTAAACCCATGTCTTTCAGTGAGTCTGCTACTCAGTCAACTTCATTCCTCCCCCAGCTGATATCCTTTATCCTTTACAGAAGGGCCTTGCACGACTTGTATTGCATTCCTTTGGTAAAAAGCCTCCATTAAGCTATTGGCCATATGAAGTGATTAATTTTGTTGAAAGTGATGTGGGTTAATCAGCTATATAAAAGTCCCCCACCGCAGATAAGGGCTGTGGATTCTTCTGCTTCTTTTGCTTTCCAGCTCTGCTTGTGTGTTCTGCTCCTTACTACGCTTCACGAGATCTCTGTCCTGCACAGTGTCTTCCTGGCAGTCGGGATTCTCTGGGCTTGCTTGAAAGTGACCTGTGGCATCATTGCTGTGAGTGTATCTTCTGGGGATGGATCCATAGCCCGCAGCAAAAGAGTGCGTGCAGAAGGTTCCTGGTTCGGTCCTTGACAGTGTCTTCTAGAAGGACACTGGAGAGCTGACAGCCTGGAGAGCTGCTGCCAGTTTGGGCTGGCAATACCGAGCAAGATGGACCAAGAGTCTGACTCAGTCTGGCAGCTTCATATACTTACCTGCTTCTACAGTGGTTCCCAAACTTTTTTAGAGGCCATAAGCTGCTGCCTGATTTATAAATGCCAAGGGGTGTGGCTATAATGGTGATTGGGCAGCAGTGCTCCTTCCAGTAGCAACTGGTTTATCCTTGATGTATATAGCATAATAGTTTCACAAACCAACAAAAACTGAGTCACAACCCACTGGTAGGTCCCAGGTCCACAGTTTGGGAACCAGTGTTCTAGGATCATTGGCTATCCGTTCTCTTGGTCCAAGGGCATGCCTTCTCAAACGGAGCCCTTCCTCTGGATACAGCCGAAAGAAAGCCAATGCAAGTGTTACGTTGAAGTTGGCATGCATTCTGCTCCAATTAAAAATAATTCTATGGTTCTTCCCACATGTTGGAATCCTGCAACTTTTCCTGAGTTATGCAAATCACACAAATTTGCATATCTGCTCTGCTTTTGGGAAGGGGCAAGGCAGGGAATTGCTACCCCCTGACCTATGGGACTGACAGATCTCCCAATCTGACTTAGCCCACACACTTCAAAGGTATTGTGCAGCAATGAGGACTAGAAGCTTCTTTAAAGGCTGAACTTTTAGTACCTTGAATTCTTGAGTACCAGCCTCTGATTTATATGCTTTTCTTGCTTTTGCACAGAACTGATGATTTTGCCAGCTGTCAGTATTTCACCTGTATTGGGAATGGATAGAGTGCTTCAGTTTTGTTTTGTTTGTTTTTTTTGGGGGGGGGGGAGGAGGAGGTCAGGGAGATTCTAATGAAATCCACAAACCTACCTCCTGAATCCCCCTACTCTTAGCTAAATCATGCCCTCCCAGCCTTCTAACATGAATAATTAGGGGGCCAGTCCCTTTTAGCCCCTCCTGCCATTTGAGTGCTGGAAAGGGGTATGTCAAACCTCCATGGAAATTTGCTAAGGTAAATACAAAAATCCTTTATTCTAGCATACCTTTTTGTAATGGGGAGCAAGATGTAGATAGCTAAAACCCACACAAAATGCCAGTTCCCTGAACTCCGCCAACTAGCTTGCTGTGGGCTCACCTGCCTTTTTTCGTCTTCCAGATCCTGAAAGAGTTAAAGCCTCTTGCCTGGATTTTTCTGAGTCAGAATTTACCTGAAGTGGCTTATCTTGCATACCTGCTGTACACAGTAAGTCATGCAAAAATGATCTTTGTTGACTTAGCCAGAAGGGCAGTGCGAAATTCTTCTCCTCCCTCTAGGCTCTGCCCGAAAGGCCAGCAGAGGAGCTCACATTCAGCCTGGTTCCGCAATTGTGTTATTTGTACAGCACCATCAATATACCATACCTGGCACATGACACAGAGTAAAAAAACATGTCCCTGCCCCACAAGCCTTACAGTCTAGTTCTTCCCACCCTTGGGGCTTTCTGAAAAGGCAGCCTGCTGAGAGGACAAAGGGAGGCAAACAAAAGCAGTGGTGCTAAGCCTCTCCTCTTTAGCTGCCTTCAAAAAGCAGGAAGGGTGGGAGCCTCTTAGGTTCCTGGTCTCAGCTCCCCTGTCCACTTCCTCCTTCCTTCCCCCATCTGGCCTGCCTCCTGAAAGGGTTGCAGGCAGAGAGCTGGGAAGGAAGTTTCCTCAGTGGCCACAGATCCATGGCCGCAGCCCCACGCACCGCCCTGGACCGACAATCTCACTTTGGCTCACGGCCTGGCCTGAGAAGGTGCCTGATATTCTAGCGCAACAGTTAGTTGGCAACCTCGAAAGACTCTGGTATCGCGCTCTGAATGGTGGTTCTGGAACAGCGTCTAGTGTGGCTGAAAAGGCCAATTCGGGAGTGACAATCCCTTCCACACCGGGAGCAAGTGCAGTCTGTCCCTGGTCTGTCTCCCTGGCTACGGGCCTTCCTTCTTTGCCTCTTTGCCCCAGTCTGTTGGCCAAGTGTCTCTTCAAACTGGGAAAGGCCATGCTGCACAGCCTGCCTCCAAGCGGGCCGCTCAGAGGCCAGGGTTTCCCACCTGTTGAGGTCCACTCCTAAGGCCTTCAGATCCCTCTTGCAGATGTCCTTGTATCACAGCTGTGGTCTACCTGTAGGGCGCTTTCCTTGCACGAGTTCTCCATAGAGGCACAGACATAGAGCGCAACAGACACAGGCAAGATGCCTTGACTTTGGCAGGAGAATATAGTTGCTGTCTGTGGTTTGGAGCTTAGCTGCAGTTCACCTTACAAGGAGTTAACTTCAACCATGTTGCAGGCTAGCCATGCCCGTCTGTTGCCAGGCATGCAAGGTCAGGGTCAGAGCATCCCATTCTGGGAAGCCTCTTTGCTCTGGTGTCGAAGTGCGCCAGAGTCTTCTGAGCCAGGCAAAACAGAGGAGATGTAAGACACAACATCCCCTCCTGCCGCATTGCAGAGATAGCTGAAAGGCAGATATCAGCGCGTATCAAGAGGGGGAGAGCGGGGAAGGGGGAGCAGTCTGGAGCAGCAGGACTTATGGATTCACCTTGGCCAGATCCGACTGAAGCAAGTATGGCCGCAGCTGAGAATCCAGGAGAACCCCCTACCTGTGGAGCTGTTCTCTCAGAGGGACTGCAACCCCATTCAGAGTCATGCCACAGTCCAGCACATGCATCATGGATTTCTGAATCAGAAGGACCTCTCTTGTCCAGATTTAGTTTCAATTTGTTAGCTCTTACCCAGATCCCAAACGCCTCCAGGTAGCGCTCCAGGGCTACAACAAGACACCCTGGTCTCTGGGGAAAGGAGAGATGGAGAACCAAAGGAGGGGGCCCGGAAATTTCCTGGGATCTTACATTTTCCAATCCCACCCAGACTCACTGCTCATGCGGGATGCTGGGGGCATCAGCGTCGGCACGTGGCAGCAACTACTGCTGCAAGACAGAGACACCAGGCCCACGTACATTCCGTAACTGTGTCACATCTGGGAAGAAATTGACCTGCTACGGTCGCTCTTTGGCTCGTGGATCCTCTTACCATGAAGGAGTGGATAGGAGCTCAGGAACGCAGCTGCGGGACTGCAGCTGCTGCGGAAGTCGGTTCTGGTACACAATCTCCATTCTAGTGTGAGCCTAAATACAACGGTCCTAACCTCCTGCAACGATTTTCTATATTTGAAAGATTTTAGAGAGACTTAGGAATGTGTTTGGTTTTTCCATGTTGCTGTATCTGGCTGCCCAGGCAGGTAAACCTATTCCGGCTGTTGCCACTTTCCCCCCACCTATTTTGCCCCCATTCTGCCCACCCCCACTGCCACCCCTCCACTCTGTTTCACCCCCTCCCTCTTTGGGAAGGGCCCCAAAAGAAACTTGATACTCTCAGAGTATAAAGATAAAATTACTCTCAGAGGCCCTGCGTCCAGCCCTTGAGGTAGGTCATCCACCAAGGCTGTCTCTGTCCCAAACCCTGGCCGGAAGCCAGACTGAAAGGGGTCCAGATAATCTGCTTCATTCAGGGCCCTCTGGAGCTGAGATGCCACCAGCTGCTCAACTGCCTTGCCCAGAAATGGGAGGTTTGAGACCAGTAATTATCCCACACCACACTAGTTACTAATTATATTATCAATATAATATATATCTTTGGCACTTTGGGGGGGGATCCGTTTCTAGCCCAATAACTCATTTTTGGGGGGAAATCCAGCCTCTCCAGCCACTGGGCATTTCTTAAATTTGCAGTCACTTTGTGCTTCCCTAGAGCTCAGCCAAACATTTGGTAGAGGAGAAGATGCAAGCCCCATTCATTCTGCTACAAGTCTTTTCTCCCCCTTTCGCCAGTGTAACTTCTGTGTGGGGTGTGGCTTCTCCCCAGGTCATCAGAGAATGGGGCCAGGGGAGCTCTTACGCTCTTGAAGCTGCCGTCATCACCTGCTCGTGCATCTCCGTGATGATCAAAAGCGTTCTGTTTTGGGCGACGTTCCATGTCTATCGCAGCTTCGGACAAGGACTGAGAGAAAGAAGTGAGTACGAAGTGGGATCAAGCCAGGAGATCCGAAGGCAGGTGTAGGCAAAAAAGGGGGGGGAGCAAGGTGACACAGAAAAGTCCAGAGGATTTGGATTAATGGCAATTAGGCCAGGATGGTCATCACAGTGATGGGCTACTTATGAATTGCCCCAGAGCTGGGCAGGGTGCAAAGAACTGGGCTGAACCCACACAAAGAGAGGTTCGTTAAAGCAGTCCGGCCGAAGAGACAGAGAACAAAATGGCAAAGATGGTGCAATCACTTCTGGTTGGTGGAAGGTGGCCTAACAGTACTCAGCGCAATCAAATCAAAGTGATTATTTTAAAAAGAGTGGGTGTAGCATGGCAGGCAGGCTCCCCATGGAGTTCAAATCTCACCTCTGCCCTGAATTCACTACGTCCTCTTAGGCAAGCCACTTCCTCTCAGCCTCAGTCTTGCCCATCTGTAATATGGGGATAATGCTGATTTAGCTACAGGGTTGTGCAAGGACTACATCAGGACAATACATGCAAAGTGCTATTGTTGGCATCCTTCAGTCTCAGAAGACGATGGTATAGCGCTCTGAATGGTGGTTTTGGAACAGAGTTCCTCTCCAGTGCGCGAAGCCTGGGTAAAGTAGGTATGGAGGACAGACTGTTACCCATGCAGCAAATCCCCCCTCTCCACATCGCTGAAATGGTCCAATGGAAAGGCAGAGGCCAATATGGTTGGTTCCAGCGGCATCGCAGGAGTTGCCAGAACGTGACTGTGTTCAGCCATGAACTGCCTCGTGGATTCCGGCTCCAGATTTTGCCTCGAGGTTGACTCCTGAAGCCTCTTCCCATAACTGGATGTAGCCACAAGGCAGTGGAGGTTTGGGATCAGAGTTTTCCTTCTCTCAGATGGGCTGCCTTCCCAGGCTATCAAGTCCCATCTACCCGGTGCTATGCACCCTCCAAAAATGCTATACAAATGCTAATAATAATAATAATGGTTGTTGGTTTAAAGCAAGCTGCTGACACCTTCTTACCATTTCTGTCTCTTTGCCTTCCTTCTCTGCAGTGTTTTCTTCCTATGGAAGGATCGATTCATGAGGTGCAGTTCCGTGCTGGGTCTGCCACGGTGCTCTTATAGAGCGAGAACATGCCCTGGGAAGATCCGCTCGCCCACTGTGACTGGAGGGTGCGAGGCCACCAGGCAGAAGTCAGCAAAAGGGACCTTGGTTGCAAAACTCCATGCAAAACATTAAAGCAACACCCTCCCTACATTCTGGGCCCCAGACGGGACTCTGCTCCCCACCCCGGGTCCATCGGCCAAGCCGCTTATTCACACAATGCTCAACTTTGCCACGCCTGCCTTCCAGTTTATTATAATGCTACCACCCCACCCATGATCCAGTTGTCAAAGCAGCTGCTGTGACTCATATCTCAAGCAGGTAGTGTCAGACATGATAACTTGGGGGCTTCCTCCCCTGCTGTAATTGTGCTAGGCTGCTGGGGGCCTGGGCCCCCTCCAGCATGTTGGATCCCCACACCCTTCCCCTGCCACAAGCTTAGCAGCAATGGGCAATAGAGGTCAGCAATTCCTCCTACATTCCCCTGCAGCCAATGGGAACATCCCCTTGAAGCCTTCCGATGATGCAGAGGCTTCTGGGTGATGCCAGGCACAGCTGTGGCATAAGCCTCTTGGATGCTTTAGGCTGCCATTGCCACCAGTGTCAAGAAATTCAGGGGCGGTTGGATATACCCTTATATTGAATGGTAGCACTTGAGTGGAAGGACGCCATGGAGAAGGGTTGTTTTTAGCCCTGCCACACCACACTGGCACAGTCTTTTTTGCTGCCGTTAAATCGCCACCCAAACCAGGACCACCGAATTGATTTGGGACTGGGATCCAGTGACGGCCTCCTTCCATCCCCTCCTGGTCCCCAAAGCCTCTACAAAGCAATCCAAGGCAGCAGTGGGCACTGGACTTCTTTGCCGCCAGTGCACACTGGTTGCTCTACGCTTCCGGTCCCACCAGCCGCCACCAGACCATCTTGGCCTTGCCGCCCAATTAATTCCGCCTTGCTTCATGGAAGGAATAAGTGACGGCCAGAACAGCTGAGTCAACACAGTGGCAAAGGAATGTTCACCCAGTCCCCAGCCCTTCGTCAAAGCTGATTGGACTATATCAGTGTTTCTCAACCAGTGGTACAGATACCACCAGTACTTGAGGTAGGGTCTGGTGGTACTCCAAAACACCTGCTGCCTGGCAGAGAGACCAGGAATGTGACACAACAAACAGCGGCAGAAGGCTTGGCTTGGCAAGTAGAGCTCCAAAGCATGCTTTTCCATGTTCAAAAAAAACCCTCCCATCCACCCTGAGCCTCTTACTGGTGTTTGTTGCATTGCATCTGGCCGTCCAACCCAGAAGTAACCCGCGATGACATCATTGCCAGTTAACTTCCAGTGAAACTTCAAATAGGTGGACCATGTGAAGTGGTGTGGCGGAGGACAAACATTGAGAAACACTGGACCACTGGATGCGTTCTGCCCGCCTGGTCTCTGCCTAGAATCTTTTGTGTGCCGCACATTCAGGAGCACATCTGGGACAGAGCAAAGCCTCTGCGCACCGGGCGAGACAGCACGCAAGATCCATGCTAGCTCCAACCGTCCTGGAACTCCTGCCTCGATGAGCTCGATAAAGCAGGCCCTGGGATTTTCCCCCAGGCCAGTCTACCTCCAGCAGTGGTCCCGTCTCCCCACGCCTGGGAGGTGCAACGCACTGCTAAGGCTGCCCGGTTACAGAACACTACGGAGTCCTCATTCACACATTGGTGTCTTACAGCCACACTAGTGCTTACAGCCCCGTAGAGAAGCAAGCTGTGTGCCGTTCCCCCCCCCTCGAGCTATTGAAACGGGTACCTGGGAGTCCCAGTGCCTGCGTGTCGCTCTGCCTCCAAGTCTCAGCCCCAATTCTGAAGCACCCCCCCCAAGTTCACTACCAGCCATTCAGACCCCCATCTCTCGCCCCACCAGCTAAAGCTGCAGCAGTTTTGCTCCTGTGTGTCTGAGCCTGTCTCATTTCTTGCTAAACCCAAATAATTTCTTTTTTAATCCTCTGAACGTGACCAGGTTTTAATTTTTGCCCGACTCTTTAGAAATATCTGCTGCCACCCCCAGCTACGCAAGTGTCTTAACCAACGTGCGACTTCACAGCCAAGTGCGTTTGTTTTTATAACGGAACCATGTTTACTACTGTAATTTTAAACCCTGATTCTTTTACGAAGAGGTCTGTTACTGGCCTTGTATTTTTCAATAAAGTGTCAATACCGCCAGTCAAGCGTATTGTTTTTCCCCCCCAGTTCTTCACGGGGAGCAACTCACTTAAAACTTTTTTTAAAAAAATGCTTGCAAGGTAAAGCTGAAGGCAGAGTTGGGTGCATCAGGGGGTAACCTTACTGGGGGAGGCGTGCAGGGGGATCATAGCCATGAAATGGGCCACACTGGTACCCGGCCAACCCAGGGAAGGCCCCCCCACTGCCTGGCAAAGGGAAGCTTACTGGGTGATGGTGATAGACAGTGACAGTCACAGACACTGCCTCTTACCCCAGCACCATTTTAATAATAATAATAATAACTCGGTATTTATATACCGCCTTTCTGGTCATCGGATGACTCCTCTGACTTTATTCAAGGCGGTTTACATAGGCAGGCATTTCTAAATCCCTCAAGGGCATTTGTACAATCATAGAGGTTCTCTCTTCCAAGAACCAACAACATTTCAGAATGGATCTTCCTGGTTTGGTCTCACTTCTGGCCTCCAGTTCTCCCAGGCAGGCTGACAAGCAGCTCCATCTCTCACTTGGAGGGCAGCCAAGATGCTTTTAAAAATCACGTTGTCACTGCTCTCCACTGTCAGCCGGTAAGCCAGCCAGGGGCCAATGGAGAAGCTTAGCAGGAGGTGGTGGGGAGCAGGTCTCTGTGCACCATGGAGGGGTGAGTGTAGCTGGCACACACATCGGCTCTCCAAAGCACGGGGGCAACATGCCGTTGAGGGAGCCCTCCCAGGGCCTTAGCCCCAAAACCTGGAGCCAACACTGGCTTGTTTATCATTTCCCCTTTCCAAGGCAGCTGGGACTTGTACATTGCTTCCATAACCTGGCACAGACTTGGCTTCCATAACCATTTGCTCAAGACTTACTCAATACTCCTTTGCGTAGACCCAATAGGCTCTTGCTCAAGCCTACAGCAGAGGGTTGGGTAGTAACAACACACCTCCCCTGCAGTTCTGTGAAAAGATTACATAACTGTCTTTTCTGCACTACCTTTCCACAGTGTTTACTCTGTGATGACACCTCCCTCTGTTCTATCAGCCCAACCTCAAGAAGCAGCCGGCTGCCACCATAAATACATCTGAAGAACTGGTTGGTTGGCAACCTTCAATCTGGAAAGACTATGGTATAAGCCTACAGCACCTGGTATTCCCAGGCGGTCTCCCATCCAAGTACTAACCAGGCCTAACCCTGCTTAGCTTCCGAGATCATGGTATAAGCCTACAGCGCCCGGTATTCCCAGGCGGTCTCCCATCCAAGTACTAACCAGGCCTGACCCTGCTTAGCTTCCGAGATCATGGTATAAGCCTACAGCACCCGGTATTCCCAGGCGGTCTCCCATCCAAGTACTAACCAGACCTGATCCTGCTTAGCTTCCGAGATCATGGTATAAGCCTACAGCACCCGGTATTCCCAGGCGGTCTCCCATCCAAGTACTAACCAGGCCTGACCCTGCTTAGCTTCCGAGATCATGGTATAAGCCTACAGCGCCCGGTATTCCCAGGCGGTCTCCCATCCAAGTACTAACCAGACCTGATCCTGCTTAGCTTCCGAGATCATGGTATAAGCCTACAGCGCCCGGTATTCCCAGGCGGTCTTCCATCCAAGTACTAACCAGACCTGACCCTGCTTAGCTTCCGAGATCATGGTATAAGCCTACAGCGCCCGGTATTCCCAGGCGGTCTCCCATCCAAGTACTAACCAGGCCTGACCCTGCTTAGCTTCTGAGACTGGGCATGTGCAGGGTAACAGTTGCTGCAAAAATCTCCCCCCAGATGGGACTGTGCTTGTGATAGATTAGCCATACACCCCTTGGGCTGATAACCTTTGCTTTGTGAGAGGAGGGAACACATTCCCAGCCCAGGCAGCCTCCTCTGCAATATTTCACCTTTCCACTTGCATCTTTCAAAACCGGGTAGCCGATGTGCAGAGCACCAGCTGAAGCATCCGTTCCCCTCCAAGGGCAAAGTCCTGCCAAGTGAGAGACTTTTTGTCGCACTGCACACTTGTGTTGCACAGGCAGCCACCGGTCTACTGAGCCAAGCCAATCATCCGTCAGCCTCCGCTTTGTTGACACTGGCTGGCAGCAGCTCTCCAGGGTTTCAGCGCAGGGGTCTTTCCCAGCCCTCCCAGGGGTTGAACCCAGGACCTTCGGCACGCAAAGCCGGGTCTCTCCCATTGACCGACAGCCCTTCCCTCACGGTTCAAAGACAAGAGCATTGGTTCTCAAACCTTGTCAAGACCAGGATCCACTTTAGAATGACAATAATAATAATAATAATAAAACTTTATTTTTATCCCGCCCTTCTCCCTAACGGGACCCAGGGCGGCTAACAACATATTAAAAAACAATAGAATTTAAAAAACATTAATACAAACAGATAAAAACATTTAAAAACACACTACAGGGCCATAAAAACAGTAGTCGGATTAAAAGAGTAAAAGAGCAGATCACCGAGGAATCAAGCCTGTAAAACTAAAAGATGTATAAAAAGTTAAGAAGGCCAGAAATCAGAAGGCTTGTTTAAACAACAGTGTTTTCAGGCCTCGCCGAAAGCTCTCAAGAGAGGGAGCCATTCTCAAGTCAAGGGGAAGGGAGTTCCATAATGTTGGTGCCACTACCGAGAAGGCCCTATTTCTTGCAGCCACCCCCCGGACCTCCTTGGGTGGCGGCACTTGCAAAAAGGCCTTCTCTGATGACCTGAGATGGCGAGCCGGATTGTACGGGAGTAGGTGGTCTCTAAGATATCCTGGCCCAGAGCAGTATAGGGCTTTAAAGGTCAAAACCAGCACCTTGAATTGGGCCCGGAAACGAATGGGCAGCCAATGCAGCCCCCGGAGAAGCGGGCTGAAAGAGTCAAACCGCCTGGCTCCGGTGACCACACGGGCCGCCGCATTCTGTACTAATTGTAGTTTCTGAACCGTCTTCAGGGGCAGCCCCACATAGAGCGCGTTACAGTAATCTAACCTCGATGTCACCGTGGCATGGATCACCGTGGCCAGGTCTGCACGATCCAAGTACGGTCGCAGCTGGCGCACCAGCCGAAGCTGAGCAAAGGCCCCCCTAGCCACAGCCGCCACCTGGGAATCCAGGAGCAGCTGCGAACCCAGGAGGACCCCCAATCTGTTGGCGCCCACAGGAAGTGATGTCATTAACTCAGAAGTGATGTCATGGCTGAAAGTGACATCATCAATTTAGGCTTCAAACTTAGCCAACGGTCCCATTACGCATGCTCGCGCTGTCAATTCGCATAGCTCAGAATTCAAAGCAGAAGGCAGACTTGGGGCCTTCTCCAACCACACAGCCCTCTCCCCTTCCAGCATCCCATCTTCCCATCTATTCAGGGCAAAGCACCAGCCCTCCCTCCCACCAGGAGCCCACATTTCTTAACTATCATTATTGGTCAGACTTCCTCATAATGAGCAATTCCATTTGGGCTGTGAAACCAGACTTTTGACCACCCACACCTGACTGCTATCTGCAAATAGGAAACCCCCCCGCCCCGCCCAACGAAGTTCCATAATTTAGCGCTGACTTTAGTCCTTAAATCTCCCAAAACAGTCTAATACCAGGTCACCGTCAGGATTTAAACTGCCCGCCTCTTAAATAAGATTGCCCACAAATGGCCTTTTGGAGCTCCAGCAGACCAGGAAGCGAGACGTGACTTTTTTGATCATGGCACCCACTTGTAGAACTCCATCCCTTGTGATGCTCACTTGGAGGGGGCCCCAATTGCCATTTAGCAGACTGTGGCTGCAATCCTAGCCTCACTTTCCTGGGAGAAAGTCCCATTGAACACAATTAGGACTTACTTCTGAATAGGTCTGGTTAGGATTGTGCCCTGTGAAGATTTCACTTTTCTGCCAAACTTTTAATTTGAATTGTGTTTTGTGCTGCGATTTTAATTGAACCTTTTCTCATGGTTTTCATTTTCTTTTCTTTTTTCCAGGGTGCATTTTAAGTACGTTGTTAGCTGCCTTGGGGGCCCAAAGGAATATTTTGAATAAATTAATCTGGCTTGCCATTTGGGAAATAGTACTACACTAGAAGCATCTTGCTATGATCCAGCTGGGACAATATTTATATTTTATTTCTCCAACTTCTAATCCCCCGAAGTCCCGTGAGGCCGACAGTGCAGCCTCACTCCGAGTCGATGCCCACGTCGGCGAAAATGCGACCACAACACGCCAAGGTTGGAAAAGAAATATTTATTGAAAAGATCTGGAAAATAGTTATGCTCTCAGCACTTTTGTTGTACAAGTTTTCAAAGCATTAACAAATATGAAACATTGGGCATTTTTCCTTTGGAAAGTTCAGGAACCTGGGCAGCAAACACCCCGCCAATGCAAGCTTGCAGAAAATGACAGTGGGTTGACCTTGTGGCAGAGTGGGTTCGAAAAGGACACAGATGGTCGGCGAGCGGGGCTACACCCACCTTGCCAAGTTAACCAAGCCTTTACTCACCACCCCAGCAAATCATTTCTCCCAGCCCTATCCCTGTTGGACTCACCCTGTACCACAGGGTTCTAGGATGCCAACATTGGGTGCACATGAATGATACTTTAAGGGAAGATAGCAGCTTGGCAGGCCTAGTCAAAGTAGCTGTGCCTAAGACAGGCTGGCAGCTCACAGCAGGTTTGACACCCCCCCCATATTTTGGTTTCACCGAACGAGATGCGAAACCACCACCTCTGGAGCTCCCTTGGCCTGCAGTGGGCTTGCCTCCCTACAAAACCTTTTCCTCATGTGCCTGTATTCTTGCCTTCTGGGCAGGCTCACAAGCCACCCTTTGCAGGACAATGATCTATGGACCTGCCAACTGCTTGCCAGATTCATTCAGACAAGTCGCTTGCCAGTAAGGGAAAGGATTTGAGTCTGGTGTGCTGTTCACACACAGCACAGCCTAAACAAAAACTTCAGAGGATGGGTAAGAACATTGGATTTCACAACTTCATTTGAGGATGTAGAGTGGAATTTGGGTTACAGTACAGAAAATATCAGCTTTGACCTTGATGCCTTCTGTTTGTTCCTTCCTCGTTCCTTCAGTGTTCCCTGCCCAAGACAGCAAGTGGAGTTTGGGCTCGCTTGGTGCCCAACTCAGCATGGACAATAGAAAGCTGGGAGGTCACTGGCAACAGCCTGTCCTTGCACATGTGCAGGACTGAGTAAGGAAGAGACAGAGCACAGCTGACCCTGCCGTGCGTCAGATCTTGGGTTCTGGTATTTGGGTAAAGAGATTTATGGGAATTCTGCTCCTGGGAGAGGGACAATGTTGGTGGACATCAATCACCCTACTCAGGCCACAATTAAGTGTACTTTAATTGGCAGCTAGCTGCTCAAAGCCAAGATCGCAAACGAGAAGTTCAGTGGTTTCAACACTTGTTTTCCCCAGAGGGTCCAGTCCACTCCAGCGTCTGCCTGCCTATGGGTGAACAGAGCCATTTAACAATATGAATATGAACCAAATTTCACTCCAAAGCCCAGCTGAGCAAGCTACACACACCTGAAAGATATGGTTATATATAAAACTAGATTTTTCAGAGGGACTTTTAACAGCAAAGCATCTGTTTGAGGGAGACTTTATAACAAATGTTTATTTTTTTAAAAATCTAGAATGTAGTCATATTCTGTAAAAAAAAAGTTTAGGAAACAAAAGTACAGGGCCAGCCCACGTATTAGGCCGAATGAGGTGCATACCTCAGGCAGCAGGAGGGTGGAGGTGCCCCCTCTATTGTTGCTCTTCCCCGCACACCCTGGGAACAGAGGGGGAAGCATCACTGATGCCGCAACTCACCACTCCCTTCTCTATAGTTCTGGTCTGTTTCTCACTTTTCAAATTCAGGGAACTGGAGCAGAAGTGGTGGAACTGATGATCTGTGAGATGGGGGGCAGCTTTTTGCAAACCACCTCTTGTACTAGGAGGTAACTTGCCAGCCCTGTGCTAATTTCACCCTCTCCCTTTTAAAAAAGACATATAAGACAGACTCATTTTAATGTACGGCCTCAAGTTTCTGCCTCCCCCTAGTAATCCTTCTGACCACATTAAAGCGCTCAACAGGGACGCTAAAAATAAAAGGCTTTTTTAAACTCTGGCTCCTTTTCTTTTTAAATTATTGCATGAAAGAAAGAAAGAAAGAAAGAAAGAAAGAAAGAAAGAAAGAAAGAAAGAAAGAAAGAAAGAAAGAAAGAAAGAAAGAAAGAAAGAAAGAAAGAAAGAAAGAAAGAAAGAAAGAAAGACTTCTATTCAAAACAGAAACACACTGCTGTTTAGAAAACCCGTAAGTGACTTGAAAAAACAATGATAGCACAACCATAGCACAAAATTTGAGTGAAAACAAGCTATCTGAAAGCTGGTTAAACATCCTTCCAAAATTCCAAAAGGGAGAGGTAGGAGAAGAGGCCTTGCAGCTTTTTGTTTGTTCAGACCACACTGGTAGACACCCCCCCCCCCACACACACACATACACTATTCTAGTCCACAAAACATTCAACAAGACTTGTTTTTATACAAATACATTAACATAGAGAGAGTGCGAGAGACAGAGAGAGTTTTAGTGCAGTTCATATTGTCATGAGTTGAAGATTTGCTCTGTGCAAAATTAAACAGTCAACATTGGGGGGGGGGGTGAAATAAAATTAAAAGCCTCAAAACAGTGACCGAACTCTACTGCATACGGGGGTCATGACTGCCTCTCCCCACCTTTCCACCCCATTTGTGCCATAGACATTGCAGTGAGCCGAGGACACTCCTTAAGACCTTTGTAACAAGTTCACAGCTGCTTGGGCAGGAAGGAAGGTCAGAGAATGGGAAAAGCATTCATGTAAAACATCCATGTAAACACTGAGAGGCCTGGTCTACTACAGGGTGGCAGAACGGGGTGGTATAGTCCAGCAGCAGTAGAATGATTCTGCTTTAGAATGAAGGTGATGCCTTTTTTAAAAAGCCCCGACTTTGTAAAACAGGAGAAAACACACCCTCCCATCAAACTGAAAACAAGGGAAAGGTTGAACTCCAACCTTTCTTCCCAGTAGGACAAGATTTCTACATGCAGTCATTTTTTTAATGCAGGGGAACATTTCAAACTGGTATAATAGTGCCTCCCCCCCCCACACACACACACATACATTTGTAGCAAGAAGTCATACAGTCCACCTGGCATTTACCACCTCATGTGTAGAGCCACAGACCTGAGCCACAACCCATTCAGAGCTTGCAAAACATATAAATACATCTATTCAGTACAAACCACCTGCATCCTTACCGATCCCCTTCTCCCGGTCTTCGTAAAAAGCCCAGTAGAATTAAAAAATAAAATATATGTACACCCACAAGATAGGAGCTTTACAAAAGGGGAAAGAAACATCAATGCGCGCTTAAGGCACCAGAGCAAATACGCTGGGAATCCTCCAATCTTCCAACTGGGCTGTCGTGTAATATTCGGACACTTGCCGCCGACGTCCGGTAGCACTAGTCTAGTTTAGAGTCAAGAGGCATTGATCAGGGCCCTGTCTCAAGCAGCCAAGTTTGCACTCAATGGTTCAGAAGACAACGTCCTACTCAGACTGTATCCCCTAAAGTGGATTGTAACTCCGGTCCGATCCCTGTTGAATGGGTCACTCGGATGCACGCATTTTTTAAAGACGGAGGAGATGCTCTTAACCTGCACATGTTGAGCTACGGAACAATATACAGAAAAGAGCTCCGAGCCATCTGCAGACTAGCTTAGGAGATAGGCGCAATCGTGAATCTTGTCTCTTGAGCTGGTTGGGGTGTGGGGCAGGACCCCACAAGAACCCTTTCCCTGTAAAAGGGAAGCACTTGTAACTTCCGTTCCTCCCATTGCCACCAATCTTCTCTGCATTCCCCCTCCCAGTGCTGCCCAGTAGAAATATGCCCCCAAAGCTGGAGGAGGAGGTGTTTCTACTGAGGTCAGATATTACAGCAAAAATGGCTGTCGTTAGAAGAATAAACAGCAGAAACCAATCTGCTGGAATCTTTTTGCATAACTGCCATGAGAATTGCATGACTTTGGCATGATTCACTGGTAAACAACTCCAGCGCAAACTCTTTTGAAACAGCAAGGACTCATAAGAGCTTGGTTTTTGTTCCCAGCAGAGTTTGTGCGAGAACTGGTCCCAGTGCACACGAAACACACCACAGCGTACGCCCCAGAGCGTTTTCCAACACAACCTGAGAAGCCACGCTTGCCTGACAACCTCTCATGCTGTGGTCTCATCCAGAGGGGATCGGAGAAGCTGCACCTCGATGACAAAACCAACCAAAATTGGCTGGTTTCAATCATTGTCAAGGAGGTGCTCTGAACTTAGTATTAACACTTATTAGAGCTGATGGTGGAAGAGGGAGAAAAAGACACAACCCTGTTCTAAGCAGCTGTCAAAAATACATTTCTTAGAAACGGAAAGAGAAAAATGGATGTTTAGCAGAAAACTTATTACTGTGGGTCCTTGTTTTGAAATCTGACAAATTTTTTTTTTTTGCTTTTCAGTTTGGGGCTACTGCACAAACATCGCACATTTGCCTGATCTGCAGTCAGGCCCGATAAAGAAACCAGTAGATTTGCCAACCCTAGGAAACAAGAAAACGTTGTCCGCTTTCAGTGAGGCTCCCGTGACAGTTCTTGCCTCAGAGGCATGGTGCTCGGAATGCACGTCGCGCCGTGATGAGCCCAAATTTCTGTGTGCTCTGTTTGGCTTTTGACTCGCATCTCCAACCCTTGCCGGGGACGGGAAACAGCTCGACACGAGAGCACCAGCAAAACAGACCGATATGAGGTACGCAGCTGTCTCCAAAATAGATATATTGGTCTACTCCCAAGTAGCTACAGGCTTAAAAATACACCTTCATATACAAGGGAGATCTCCTCCAAGCAGCCTCCACGGGAGTCAATGCTCAAAACTCCTCTTCCTCGTCCACGGCAAAGTTATTTTGTTTCTTTCGGACGTTCCAATGCAGGCACTCGGCCAGACTTTCAAACCAGTCGCTCACAGGGTCTTGGAAACAGATTGAAGGGAGAGGGTAGCAAGAGGTAGTGATGTGGATGCTGAAAAGAAGAGAAGGGGAACGGCTCTCGTTTAATACCAGTCCCGAAAGAGGACAAAAACCGAAGCAATAGCAACAAGCAGATATCGTCCCTTCATTCTTTCTTGAGTCCATGATCTTGGCAGGAAAGCTCAGGAGGCCAATCAAGGACAATGATCCACAAGCCTCCCTTCCAGGTACAATTCAGTTAAAGCCCTGAACAGCTTGGGATGAAGGTGCCTGAAGGCCAGCCGCCCTTCCATGCAAGTCCACTTGCCAAATAACATCTTCTGTTTAGGTTACTGCTGCCTGGCAGTAAAAGTTTGGTCATCATTGTATGTGGGGACAGGGACTTTTCAGTGGCTTCCCCCCAAACTGTAAGGGAACTCCCTTCTTGGGGGAGGACAGTACTCCCCCCTAATCCTCCTGGCCTTTCAAAGCCTACTAGAGAAGCCTTGAACTGATCTGTGCTGGTTAGTTGAAGACTATTTATGGCTGTGTTTTAGTTCCCTTCTAGTTGTGTTAAAATTTAAAGCCTCGCTGCGTTCTCTTTTGTGTTTTACGCTGCCTTCGGACATGACCACCCTCAGCCAAGGATGGCAAGGGTGGGCAAGATGGAGTCACCAAAGACAGAGCCCCCTTGGACACAGGAAGCCTCTTCCTACCAACTCTGCTCTTTTATCCATCTAGCTCAGTGCTGCCTGCACTGTCTGGCAGCAGCTCTGCAGCGACTCTGACAAGAGGTCTTCCCCAGCTTTCCCTGAAGACTGAACCCGGGATCTCCTGCGTGCAGAGCAGAGGCTCTGCCAATGGGCTACAGCCCCTCCTGCACCTCTTGTGAACTCCTGGGTTTCGTGTGCTTACAGTCCTTTTCCTCCAGGGAGATGGCACTCACAAGGTAGAAAGCAAACTCGACCAATCTGTGCATGCAACAAAAACTATAAAAATTAACCAAAGACCAAGATCCTGGACTGGAGTGAGGAAATGGGGTAGGGAATGCACCCAGTAAGCCACATTAGCACTTTATATTCAACTTCCTCTTTGGCTGTCGTGCCCTCTGGGGTCCAATCTATCCAGCTAAACCTTCCTCTGGCTTTCCATCATTTCTCGGTATCATGCCTTTTTACTTTGCTCTTGCTCTTTTACGTGCCTTTTTACTTTGCTCTTTTTGTTCTGGCGTTTTTCATCCTTTTAATCAAATAAAACTCTGTTTATTGTACTATTGTCACCTGCCTGATTTCAGTTCATGCAAGAAGGAATTGCCCCAGACCTATGGCTTTTAAACAGACTCCCAGGAATTGGGGGGGGGGGTGGTGGTCTTCATTCTTCTGGGAGGGAGGTTTCCCCAAGGCAGACTCCTCCTGTCTGGTATACTTGGCTTTGGGTAGTGGTAGCAAACTCCTGTTCCAGTTAAACTCAGTTTCAGGGACAGGTTCAAACTGGTTGCATTTGCTAGGTGCTGGATCACAAACCCATCTAATTACAACACCCTCCTGTGGGGAGAGGGCATTCAGCTGCTGCCGACTAATGAAAAATGAAGTCTCTCAGAACTAGTGATGTTTTAAACAATAACAGGTCATTTGACAATCAACCATCCTCACCTGTCTCCATGGCAGATCTCCTGCCTCTTCCGTCCATCGAACGAAACCCATGCCGTGTTCCTGGCATCCGGAGACAGCATGATCTGCGGAAAGACAAAAGCATGTGAATTCCAAGAGCGCAACAAGTTGAGCTTGCGGAAGGAACGGGGAGGGGATTTAGCTCAGTGGGAAGAGGGCCTGGATTTGCATGCAGAAGGTCCAAGATTCAATCCCTGCCAGCATCTCCAGGCAGGGCTGGGAAAGATCTCCAGCAGAATCCATGGGATGCCGCTGGTCAGTGCTGACAATACTGAGCTAGATGGAGCAAGGAAGGGTCTGACTCAGCAGGAAGTAGCTCCCTATGAAGACACCTGAGCAGTGAACATAACATAAGAACATAAGAACAGCCCCACTGGATCAGGCCAAAGGCCCATCTAGTCCAGCTTCCTGTATCTCACAGCGGCCCACCAAATGCCCCAGGGAGCACACCAGATAACAAGAGACCTCATCCTGGTGCCCTCCCTTGCATCTGGCATTCTGACATAACCCATTTCTAAAATCAGGAGGTTGCGCATACACATCATGGCTTGTACCCCATAATGGATTTTTCCTCCAGAAACTTGTCCAATCCCCTTTTAAGGCGTCTATGCTAGACGCCATCACCACATCCTGTGGCAAGGAGTTCCACAGACCGACCACACGCTGAGTCAAGAAAGTGGAGGAGGAACAGTTACATTGTCTGCCCAGTCAAAGCCATCAAAATTACCAGAATGCAGCTGGAATTATAAAAATAGGCCGTCTCCTCCCTCAACCAACCAACCACCGTACTGGTCATCTGAAGACCTGCTTCCAAGTCCCTGAGCTTTCTGAAGTTAGGTGGGCAAGTAGTGACCAAAGCACAAGGTCACAAAAGCATGGTGGCAACCTGCACACAGAATGTGCTTCTCGTACCCAGGAAGGCTGGTCCTGGAGCCACATGCAATGAACAACATGCTGACTGGCGCCCACCACCTGGGTGCGCATAGCTTGGGGATTTTAATATCATTCGTGTACATGTGTATAATCACATTCAGGCAACTATTCCATTCCAATGCAGCATCATTTGTTATTAAGACTTGTTTGCATTTTTCTTAAACCGCAACAGGAAGGTGAAAGGGGGTGGCTGCAAATTTATACCCAGTTACATAATGTGTTGCTTCTTTTTGTCAAAGAGTGGGATAGCCAAGTGAAAAAGGAAAGGTTGCAGGGATAATTGTAAGGAGGGAGGGAAGGAAAGCTCCGAGTGTACACACAAAACAACGTCAGCAAGAGACTCCACATTAGAAGCTGGGATCTGGAGGCTTATAGGTGTTGCCAATCCCTAAATGGCCTGCCTAGAGGGGGGGAAAGATTTCTTTGCTGGAAGGCTCTTAGGAGCTAGGGGTTGAAACACAGCCCCTTCTCAAAAGAGCCCTCCAAGAAAGCAAGCTGCCATATACTGCGTAGAATTTAAAACTTCAAATAAAGCTGTTAATTGGTTCATCTGAAACTGATCTGATCCTGACCTCTAGGATTTAAGTGTGTTTTGGCACTTTACGTAAGGAAGCTGCATGGCTCGGCAGGTGAAGAGAACCAGGTTCTAGTGCCAGTGCTTTAGAAAGTTGCCTAACAGGCAGCTTAGGGAGGTGCAGAGGAGTGTGACAGAGGGAGAGAGAGAGAGAAAAAAAGAGATTTCTAAAGAAGGAATGCAGTTCAGAACACACCTTCAGCTCCACCCCGGCGGGGACAACAATCGGTCGGAAGGACAGCGAATGTGGGCAGATGGGGGTGAGCATGATTGCGGGGACGTTCGGGTGGATCATCGAGGCGCCTGCGGCGGCTGCATATGCCGTGCTGCCGGTGGGAGTGGAGACAATGACTCCTGAGCAAAGGGAACAAAAACCATTATATTCAATGGCCCTCTCTGTCTTTCAGGCATAGGTCAGATAAAACATCACCCTTGCAGTGAGCCTACCCAAGCTGAAAAACAGCCTGCCAGCTGCACAGAAACTCTGGCTTGGGCCAGAGTCTGGTTTGGTGGGCCTATCGTAGACCAACCATCAGCCCCTTTCCTTTGAAAACCCAGTCACCCAACAACTTCTTGCTTGTGTTGCCTCAAGTCAAAGAAGGGTGTGCACTGGCAACACACGCAGTTTCCTCCTTTGGCCTTTCTTCATACCTTAGAGGTAGCCTCGTAGCTCACACTGGCCCCTCCCTCTGCCGAAATGCTGTGCTGAGATACTTGGCTTATTTCCAACCACAGTTAGGAAACAAAACAAGCTGTGAAATCACAGTTGAATCCTGGCTTCTTTTTTCTCCTAACTGTGGTAGGAAGTCAAGCACACAGTTCCTCTGTCTGGATGCTGCATCAACAGCTCTGGTTTCCTTCCAGGCAGAAATAGTTTTACCTCCCCTACCTTGCACACACATAAGAGGGGGCAGGAAGAAGCAGACAAACCTCTTGCCCTCCCCACCCCAGATCACAAAGGCTCATCCCCGCATCATGTCTGAATCAGCCTGCACCACTTTTTTTCATAAAAGGAAGCTCACCATCTCCTTGCACTGTAGTTATAAGATGCCCATCCAAGAAGACGTCCACATTTGAAAGGTAGGATGAAGGGCCTCGATCCACAACCACCTCGTTCAGGACCTGCCAGCAGGAAGCAGAGGATGAAATCTGACACGTGTAGGAATGACACATTCAAACATTCAGCGTGTGGTTGGTCTGTGGAACTCCTTGCCACAGGATGTGGTGATGGCGACTGGCTTGGACGCCTTTAAAAGGGGATTGGACAAGTTTCTGGAGGAAAAATCCATTACGGGGTACAAGCCATGATGTGTATGTGCAGCCTCCTGATTTTAGAAATGGGCTACATCAGAAGGCCAGATGCAAGGGAGGGCACCAGGACGCAGGTCTCCTGTTATCTGGTGTGCTCCCTGGGGCATTTAGTGGGCTGCTGTGAGATACAGGAAGCTGGACTAGATGGGCCTATGGCCTGATCCAGTGGGGCTGTTCTTATGTTCTATGCAGATTGCTCAGAACTCAGACCACAATGGGTTTTAATTTCTTGTTTTGCATACTGGACATTTTATTCTTTGTGGAACCACTTTCAGCTTATGGAGAAGAGTTTTAAACAGAAATATAGAAATGAATTGTGATAAATTAAAAAAAAAAAACTACTGCAAAGAATGGATATTAAAATCCAAGAAGCCAAAACCATTAACTATATTTTTAAAAGGATATAAACAAAGTTGCCTTATTGTGAGTCAGACACTCCTCTGGATCTGTCCTCCTCAATATTGTCTGAACTGATTAGCAGTGGTATTCTAAGGTTTCAGACATACCCTGGTCCTACCTAAAGAGGTTGCCAGGAAATGGAGCTAGGCCCAATATCAAGCCAGAGGCCTCCCCACTACCACCCTGAAGAAAAAGGCTGCCAAGTTTGAAACTTTTCAATACTACCGTTTTCTACATTAGCAATTCAATGACATTCTCGCACAGAAAACGAGAAATGTACTGCAGCAAAAACACAGGTGCAGGAAAAAAAATACAGCCTTGATACACACACCTTCCTAACAAACCAAAACAGCTCTGTGTACATGCCATTTGAGAAATGAAACCAACCTATAAAGACATCTGCCCTCGCTCACCTGCACACCCACCCCTCCTCCCCAGGACCCCTTTCTGGCAATTTGGAGAATGGTTATCTAAAGAGGAAGCAGGGGTATGGGGTACCCCTTTTCCATTACGGGGTACAAGCCATGATGTGTATGCGCAACCTCCTGATTTTAGAAATGGGTTATGTCAGAATGCCAGATGCAAGGGAGGGCACCAGGATGAGGTCTCTTGTTATCTGGTGTGCTCCCTGGGGCATTTGGTGGGCCGCTGTGAGATACAGGAAGCTGGACTAGATGGGCCCGTGGCCTGATCCAGTGGGGCTGTTCTTATGTTCTTAACTACAATTCCCAGGAGGCCTTGCAGGTCTCTTGTTATCTGGTGTGCTCCCTGGGGCATTGGGTGGGCCGCTGTGAGATACAGGAAGCTGGACTAGATGGGCCTATGGCCTGATCCAGTGGGGCTGTTCTTATGTTCTTATGAAGCAAAACAAAGCCTGACGTGCACACCCCAACCCACCTGATACTGCATGACTTGCTTGAACATCTCCTTCTCTAGACTTGGAGACATCAGTCCGTTCTCCTCAATTCCATTCTGAATCATCGTTTTCTTCTCCCGGTGCTCTTTTACCACTTTCACTTTCAGCCTGCTTCGGAGTACAAGGGCCGCATTGCCTACAAGGGGAAAAGGCGTGTGTAAATCAGTTTTCTTCCAAGGCAAAACCTACTGGTGGGAGACTATCGGCCACCATGCACGTGGAACCTCTATATTCAAGAGCAGCATCTCTCTGAATACCCGTTGCAGGGAAGCAACAGTGGGATAAGGGCATGCCCTCATGTCCCGCTAGTGACCTTCCCTAAGGCATCTGGTTGGCCACTGTGGGATGACCAGGATACTGCACTAGATGGGCCTGCTCCAGTAGGACAATTTTGATACTTCTATTAGGATTAGATACATTCATGGTGGACAAGCAATGACTGACAATCACAGCCAACAAAGGAAACTCCACGTTCAGGTGCAACACTACCTATGAATACCATTTGCTGACAGGTGAACAGAACCTCTATCTCTGAATAGATTGGGTTTTGGGCCCAATCCAGCAGGGCTCTTTTTATGTTTTATATTCTTAACACGACCAGAACCTACTTAAGATTCTACAAGGCACTAGTTTTTGTCTTATGCCAAAGGCTAAAGCTAGGCAGATTTCACTAAAAACCCATCACAAGAACAGAAAATTAGGGCAGTGGAACTCCCTGCCTCTTGAGATCAGAACAGCTTCCTCTCTGCTGGCATGCCACAGGAATATGAACACTTCTCTGTTTCAGCCTAACACCTGGACTTAGCTCTCTGAATTAGTTGGTACCAATCTGTTGGATCTAGGTATGAATTTGTTTGTGTCATTTTTGTGACCTCTGCTAATTGGGTAAGAGGCACTTTTTCAAGTGGGTGCTCCTTTTTTTAGCAGGGGGAGAGTAACTGGCCCATTTCACCCCAGCAGTGTCTGTTCTGGTGGCTGTCTGCTGGTATTCATTTGCATCTTTTTAGATTGTGAGCCCTTTTGGGACAGGGAGCCATTTAGTTATTTGATTTTTCTCTGTAAACCGCTTTGTGAACTTTTAGTTGAAAAGCGGTATATAAATACTGTTAATAATAATAATAATAATAATTTTTCTCATTGATATTTTTATTGTTTTCAAGCATTGTAAGATGCCTTGGAGCTTCTCGAATAGGAATGAGAGGTGGAACAAAATGGTTTAAAAATAAGTAAGAAGCCGTATACAGCTATATCTAAAACATAAACAATAGAAGAAGTTTAAAACCAGTAAAGAGTTCTAGCACGAATATTAATGTCCTGGTGCTCCTTACATAAGATGACATGCTTGTTGCCCCCAAGCCATGGTTTCCCTTCACCATGGTTTAGGTCAGGGGTGTCAAACATAAGGCCCGGGGGCCAGATACAGCCCACAGAAGCTTTTTATCTGGCCCTCAGGCTCTCAGCTGCTGAGCCATACTGTTACTGCTGAAAAGGAAGCCTACTTGAAACCTGAGCTCTCCCATATCTTGAATATGATCAAGATATGTATATTTCCTCCTCTATCATTTGCAGCTAATGAGTTCCCAAGTGAGAAAAAGTGCTTATTTTTGGTCATGACCTGTTTAATGACATCACTTCCTGCCTAATGACATCACTCTCGGCCCTCAGCAGGCATCATGAATGCTATTCGGCCCTCTGTATGAAATGAGTTTGACACCCCTGGTTTAGGTGAAGTCGTGCCTGATCAACTTTAACCAGGGTTAACACAAACTACAGAAAGGGAGAAGGTGGGCGGGATTTGGACAGGGAGCACTTGCTCCTCTAGCCAAGTGCCAAGCACAACATTCCATCTGCAGGTGCCCATCGAAGGCTTATGGTGTCGGCGCAAAACACTCACCTTCTATAACCTGAGTAACTTGAGATTGGAAGTTCTCAAAATTGAAAGGGGTCAGGAAGCCAAGCGACCCCAGGTGGAACGCCATGACCGGAGGCACGCTGCCCTATCGGGAAAAAGACAGGATGATTGTCACAAGCAGCAAAATGCTTTGTGCGACTTTATTTTCCACACTTCTATCCCACCCTTCCTCCAAAAAGCTCAGGGTGGTACGCATGGTTCCTTCCCTCCTTTTTCCCCTCACAACAACACTGTGAGGTAGGCAAGGCTGAAAGATAGTGACTGGCCCAAAGTCACTCAGCAAGCTCCATGGTTGAATGGGCAGTTTCCACAGCAATCTTTGTAGCAAAGCACTTCCTCCTCTAGCAAGTAGAGGTGCCTTTATATGAGGCTGCCTGAGTCAGAACCCTGGCCTACCCAAGTCAGGATTGTTAGCACTGATTGGCAGCTGATCTCTGGAGGGAAGGTCCTTCCCAGTACTAATTGCTACCAAGAATCAAACTCTCTGAGACTGCCTGCAAGCAGAGACTCATTCACTGAGTGATCATTCCAAACCACCCAAAATGCTTGCCTAGAAAGATGGCTAGACCAAAGGTCCCTGACCCCAAGTAGTCTCCATTTATCCCTTTATGCAAACCAGGACGATTGATTGTTTAGGAAAAGACTGGTGGTTTTGGAAAGATACTAAAGGCTGAACCCTGGAATCAAAGCCTGCAGTTAACTAGTTTTACTAGCCAGTTAATTTGTCTTATTGTACATTGGTTGTATACAATGATATTTAGCACATATAAATATTTCCACCTGCTCAGCCCCGCTCCTCTACCTCAGAGGCAGGTGTTCTCAGTAAGCTGCACAGCCACATGGACACTCAGAGCTCAGCTGAACCAGAAGTTGGTGATGACATATGACATCATCATCGAACGCTGGAAGGTACCACACCACTGAGCAGCTTCTGAAGGGGTCCGCACAGCCGCATAGACCATAGCTCAGAGGCACCTCAGTAGAAACTTTTACCTAGTTGGTGGTGCCAAAGAGGGCCACCAGGAAAGATCAAGGGCAAGGACCTTGGGCCTGTTTATTTTTTAATGTGCTTTGTCTCATACTTTCACTTCATTTAATCAATCTTTTAGATTGATTTTTAGAAAAGTGGTATAAAAATATAGTAAGTACATACACAAGTTCTCTGCATGTTTTGTGTTTATGTTTAAGGTCTTTTGTAGTCTTAAAACACTACAACAGAAACATGTTGGCTATTAGCTCACCGGGAAGAGTGAAGAGGCATAAAGTAGGGTCCCGTCCCCTCCCAGGCAGATGATAAAGTCTATCTGATTGGAGATATCATCGTAGTCTAAAAACAAGAAAACATTTTTTTAAAATGTTAATACCAATTCTGTCAGTAACATGGATGGAAATACTGATGAAAACGAACAAATACAGAACTCTTGCAGGGACTATCGGGCCATAAGCTCCAGCCTCCTGCTGACTATATCCATTTTGCAACATCTCTTCCGTCTTTAAGGAAAAAGACAGGATGCTGAAATGAAGGGTACTTCTGAACATGTACAGAGTAGCTCTTCTCACCACCCACACTCAGAAAATGCAGGCTTTACACACACATTTGGATATAAGGGGGAGATTTTCATTCCAGGGAACCTGGCAGCAGCACATCCACTCTGGTTTGGTGGCCCCTCTCAAGAAAGAAAGAGAAAAGTTTTAGATCCAAAGGTGGTGACTACCTTCGCTAAAAGTGCAAAATTTCTTTTTCACTGGTCCAAAACTATCATCATGAGCAATGGCCGGGTCTTCCAGCACTTTTTTCTCAACATAAACGATCATGTTGTTGACCTAGATGGAGAGAAGCAAAAACATAGGAATCGTTAAGACATCTTGACAAGCTGGGGAAAATTGCATCTAATTGCATCTCAATCAGCAGTGCCAACACTGGCAGCAAGCCTGCCCCACAAGTTTAGCTGCTTCCCCCTTTCACAGCAGTGTGGCCAAATTTTAAAGGTGTGGTAAAGATACAGCTCATCAATTAAGAAAACCAAAGTTGAGACATCATGTGTACTATGTGTAAGATCAGCTGAGGTCAAATGAGAGGTCCTGTTCTGTGGCCTACCTTGAGCAGATATTGAGCTGTACAAAGGACAAGGGTGTTCTCAGAGGTGGAAGCAGAACTGTGGAATCCCTTCCTCAACAGGAATTAGACAGATTCCCCTCTCTAAGATCCCTAAAGCTCAGTGGTAGAGAGCTTATTTTGCATGCAGAAGGTCCCAGGTTCAACCTCTGGCAGCTTTACCCAGTGGGGCTGGTACTTGCCTGAAACTCTGCAAAGCTGCTGCCAATCAGTGTTGACAATACTGAGATTGATGGCCTGAGGCCCAATACTGACTCAGTTGGAGGCAGCTTGCTATGTGCAAAAGGTTAGAGAAAACCACAGCAATCTGGTTCTGCCGTGCCATTGGAGAGGGGGAAAAAAAATACACGTGCATTATGACATGAGGGTAAAACCAGTTGAACCAGTCAGTTTCCTTCAAGGAGCGATGGGGATTGCAGTTTCATGAGGACACAAGACTGGATTATGACTCCTATCAAGGAGGCCCAATCCAACGCGTTTTCAGGCTAATCTCCCAACATTCACTTGGAACTTGGGAAAAATCTCCTGTCTGCCGTAGCTACAGTGACAATGTAGAAAACACAATGCAGACCTGGCGGAGGTGTGAGAATGGGAGAGTGTCAGAACAGAGGAAAACTGCACCTATGATACAAAGTTCCCAACATATGCACTGGTTCTATTCCAGAGACCCGTCTGGAAGTCAGAAGTGCCATGTGGTCATGTCTAGAGGTATTCTGGGCACAGTGAGGTCACACACAGCCTCCCCATGCCTCAGAAGGTTTTAAGAGGCACTTTCAATTTCTCGGCAAACAGGAAGTGCCTCTTAGAGGCCTTCTGAGGAGGCCTCCTCACTCCTCAGAAGGCCTCCCAGAGGCTTCTGTGAGACACTTTCAGTTTTTTGGTTCCGAATCTGCAGATAATGAGGATCCACTGTATTTGCAAGTAAGAAGTTTCAAGAGATCCTCCAATTGGAGCCTTGATGCCCGAGAGGGTAATTGGCTGGGTTGTGCACTACTATCAGCTCAGAAAAATTAAAATGCGGCACCAAGAATATTCCAATTCTGTACCTAGAGGTATTGCTTTCTGATGAGTAAGACAGAATTACAGCCGAAGTTTTACTGAACACAATGGTTTACTTCTGAGTAAAATAAATAAAACTGTTTTCAAACACCTCTGTCTTTATATAAACTACGCAGATCAAACAAATCTGCATTCCCTACTCACACACACTTATTTTTTGAGTGACAGGAAGAGAAGCTACACTGAAGTACCACCCTCAGCCACTCCTTCAGTGGAGACTACAGCAGGCGCTGCCCACATGATTCTGAGCATATTTTTGTAACAATAAGGACCAGGGACATGTGCTTTGTTTTTAAATGAAAGCAAAGAGTTTTCAGAAGCCAAACTTTAGGTTACTGCACCAAAGAAAATAAACAGATGATTGTGCAAAGTTGTCTTAGAGCAAGCCAGATCATAAGCTATGTAATGCCCATGCTGATTGGTGGTGCTCTCCAATGCTTCAGTCTTTCCCAACCCTACCTGGAGGAGCTGCCAGGGATTGAACCTGAGACCTTCTACATACAAAACAAGGGCTCGATCGCTAACCCAAATTTCCACCTACCTCTGAGAGATATATGCAGAGTTCTTTGAAAGGCTGCAGGAGACTGGCATCCCGAATTTTTTTGATAACGAGGACACTCTTTGGAGGTTTGTTCCATGTCAACCGCTGGCTTGCTGGGTCCTGAATGTGCCTGCAGAGGTGAAGTCAGAAAGAGAGAGGTTGAAATTTGGAAAAGCCAAGTTAAATGTTCCTTTGATGAGAGCATTGGCCAATTTATGCACTCACAGACCAAGATGATTGTGCTTTTCCTAGAGTGGGAAAAAGTGATTAATGTTTTTCTTTAAGTTGCTGGTGGAAGACGGCATACATTTAAGTGCCCCCCCTCCATCCACAAATCATCTAAAAAATTCTTTGCACACAGAGTTGTCGGAAAGAGAGCTCAGCCGGCTTTCTAACCCAACAGACTGTTTTTCTACACGCAGGGAACTAGGAAAGAATTTAACGTATGCACAGGGAAGAATTTAAAACATGTGATTCTTCTTCAGCTGCATCCTGAAACAAAGGCATTCCACAAAAAATCATTTTCACCCAATCCGCTCAAGACAGGTGTCACCAACAAAAGCAAATACTTTGGACTCATGATTCACAATGGCATAGAAAATATCAATTATGATGCAATAAAACGTACTATATATGTAAGTACATATATTTCTTCCTCTTTTGCTGCAACATGGGAAGTTCCCAGAGTTAAAACCTGTTTTAGGTTCCCTCTCCTATTCATTGCAACACAGATGCCCAGAAATCATAATACTATGTTTGTTTATTTATTGAGTTGGTGACTAAGAGACAGCGCTGTCAATTTCAACTACCCCGATTTCAATCTTGCCCCTGCCACAAACTCCCTAGGGGGACCATTAGGGGAGCTACTTCCTCTCAGCTTCAGTCTTCCCTGTCTGCAAAATGGGCATAACAACACTTACTGATCTTACAGAGTTGCTGTAAGGGGGACATCAGGTTGATATTTGTGAAGCAGTTTGCACATTGAGAAAGGACTGTACAGACATTACATTTTATTACTCTCATCACTTAACAGTTTGATCCAAAGGTTTACTCAATGAGCGCTGTGGTTTCCAAAAGTGTCTGTCCTCAGACTAACCCTCCACATTCACCACAGAACCTGTACACACTGTAGGGGGATCCTGTGCCCTTTTCATTCATACAAGATGCTGTTCCCTCGCTTAGGGGCTGCACTGTAGCTGCATTGTAGCTATAATGCATTGTAGCTGCATTGTAGCTACATTGTAGCTATAGAGGGGTATAGAGCTGCATTGTAGCTGCTGGAAAGTTGGATAGGATTGAGTCCTAACTCAGCAGAAGGGGGACAGTTTCCAAACCCTTTGAACTGCCAAGTTCACCAGATAGCCATGAGGTCAGTCGCTCTCTCACTCTAATCTAGCTCAATGGTTTGTTATGCAGATAAAAAAGGGAGGGCATGGAGCCACCCTGGCCAGCATGGAGGAAGGGCAGCACCATATGCTCAAAAAAATATTAATTGATATTTGGCCCCGGCACAGAAGAGGGATGCCAGACAGAGACCCAGCACTCATTTGGCTCTCTACTCATTGCCACCTTGGGAATTAGCCCTGGCAAGGGAACAACAGGGTTAAATTTTTTTGAAATAAATGAAAGATAAATAAAGCCAACAGGCTTTGGCCTCATGTTTGGGAAGGCTCCGGATCCGTTCCTTCCTGACACCTGATGCTTGCAGGGTAAACTTAGGTATAAGTTGGACACAAACACTCCAGGAAGGGAAGTAGCAGCTACCAACAAAAATGCAAAGTGATCCAAATTGAAGCCCAAAGCACAGAGGCCCTCCTTTGGGGATGGATTCTTAAGTGCTGGAGGAAGTAATATCTAAAAGAGATGGGAGATCCCCATGCCAGACTTTACATTTGTCAGCACTCAGCAAGGAAGCCACAACATCGCCATACAGGGGGTTACAGGTTTCAAGTTGAGGAACTACCTTTTGTCGACCAGGAAAAAAGCAACAGATCTAACAGTTTGTACCTGGGCACAATTAGTCTGGGCACCAAGATGCTGGGGGCCATGCGCCCCCCCCCCCGGGGCACTCTCCTGATGGCATATTAGTGGTGGCCACTGCCAGGGGTATAGAGGATCACAAGTCTCTTAAACACCATACCTGCAACCCACCCAGTCCCTTTGCACAACTGATCATTTAATGACTGCCACTTCCCTACCAAGAAGCCCAAACCACTGCAAGGCTCACCCCACCACCCCAAAAAGTACACTTGTAAGGCAAGGTGGGCAAATGCGCTCTCTCTCTCTCCCCCTGTTCATCCTACTCACCACTTCCAAGTGGAGCCGTGGAAGGGGCGATCGCTCACAATACGCTGAAAAATCTTCATGGCTCTTGCTGAAAGTCGGACAACAGCACGCTGTGAACTCCAACACCAGAAACGGCCTCGGAATAATCTCTGTTTAAAGCCCTAACTGCTACCTCAGACAAAACATGACAAGACCGAGTTGAGATAGGCACAAACGGGACTGACTGGCCAGAAAAAAGAAAAGATTAGCTGTTTTGCCAAAAAGTCCACTGTGAAGGAGGTCGAAAGAGTGCAAAAACTGCCAGATTACAAAACAAAAGAAACAGAGGAGAAGGACAAGAAGTGTGTACGCAGCATATTCGTTAAATATTCCTTTTGTTCCTCTGGATCATTTTTTTGCATAAGATCCTCTTATATAAAAAAAGCTTTAATTAACACCAGACGTCTCAGTGTGCCTTCACGTGTAACCAACGCTTGCTATCGCAAGCTTAATCTTGGATTGGGTTAAATTCCTCTTATGAAAAAGAAAGAGGGACAGCATACACATTTAACCTATAGCTTTCAATTACTGGATAGGGAAAAAGAGAACTGAAAGCCGTGCACGCTTAAAAAATATATATTCAGTTTTCAAGCCAGCCGGCAGCATTTAAAAACGCACTGCTGCTTTGCACTGAGAAGAAACCGAGTACCTCCCTCTCTCACCGGCTGTTCTGGATGCCGGCTACGTTTGCTGTCTAGCTGGGCAATTAAGGAGCTCTAAGTGCCTCCTGCAAAGCCTCTGGGCCGGTCTAATCGCAACAGGCTGTCATTATATTGTGCAACCCTGGCTCGGCCCAGGGGAGGAGCAGTGGCCCTGGCAGCATCTCAGTTGCCAAGAGCGTGTGATTAAAATATATGATGTAAGTCCAAAGTTGAACATGGTATCGTCCTTTAACCCCTGGGTTCCCAAAGCTCTGGGGTGGAGAGTGTGCAATACGTACAGGAGACTGGAGGCAGCCACTGGGCAAGCTGGGGCTGGAGGGAGGAGACACGGCCTCTGCCCTTTCAGGCCAGGCGTCTGACGCATGCCAAACACATTCTTAGCTCTATCTCAGTTCCTGCAGAATCCACCTGCCAGGACAGGGCAGAATCGTCATATGCCCACCTGCTAGGTGCTCCACAGCTCCTCCCCTGAAACGCTACAGATCCTTGCCAGACTTTCTCATTCCCTTGCAAAAACTGGCCAGCAAGCAAAGGGGAGGAATCTGAGCCAGAGCTGGGATCAAAGTTTCCAAAGTTGGAAAATTCAACATGAATTCCAGGGTTCCATGAGGAGGAACCCTGGAATTCATGTTGAATTTTCCAACTTTTGAAACTCTGATCCCAGCTGGATCAAAGACACTGGAGAGTTTTCAAGGGAAGCTGAACAGGTTTCTCAAAGACAAATGAATTGTATGTACTTCATTGGTCCTTTAGAAAAAAAAATCCAAAAGACACAATCTTGGAACTCTTTTTATTAGGACCTTAAACAGGCAAACACGTACTCCAGAAAAAGTTCACCAGCTTAAGCAACAAACATGGGGGAAAGGACTGGGCATGCTGTAATGACCCTCCTACATCTAAAATGCAGTTCAAAAGGAAGAACAAATACATCCAAGAGTCTTGTGACAGCCATAAGATAAATTTCAGCATAAGCTTCCATGGACAACTATTGCGGAAATAAATGAGTTAGTCTTTAAGGTGTCACAAGGCATCCGGGTGGCACTGGGTCCAACAGACTAACGGGATCCTTCCTCTGCAGAAGGAAGGAAGTAAACTCACGACAAAAGAACTATAAAATATATGCTGTTTGTCAGAGCTGGGGTTTATGAATCCCTGCAGGGGAGAGAATAGGCATGAAGGGAAAGAAGTGAGTGTGCCCCAAACCGAATTGCTCTTCATCCCAATCCAGAGATCACCCCATGCAGCTGTGAGTTTGTTACCACAAGCTGGGATCTCAGTGTGGTCATCCCCTTGTCAGACAGCTGACGCTTGGCTGCTGGGGGCTGGCTGGGAGAGAGCAAACAAGGTCAGGGCTTCTTGGAAGAACAGGGCCTCTACCACGCTTCAAAGGGGCTGACCCCTGCATCCCACATTTTTTTGTTTTGGCGACTTAAAATCACACAAGACGAGGAAGAGGAAAGGAACAGAAATAAAAACATCGACTTGCACAAAAATGTCCAAAGGTACCAGTGCTGAATGCAGGGACCCAAAGAGGAAAGCACCTGGTCAAGCTAATATTAACCACGACTTCTCTTGGAGTGTCCCGCTCATGGCAGCACTGACTTGGTTGCTTAATACCAATTTTACTGCCTTTTTCTTCACCTTCATTTCCAGATCAACATTAGCCAAACAAAGAGGGACACCACACACACACACAGACCCAAAAGTGTTGCCTTCTGGAAGACGGGAGAAAAATATTTCAAATCCTTAAAGCTGAACTGGACCCAGTTCTAACTGGGGGCTTTACAGTCCACTCGAGAGGGGAACAAGAGCAGCCACTGGTCTTCCCAGACAGACTCGATTCATCTATGAAGCTGCTTCTTCCTGGAGTCAAACTTTGAGTCATCTGGTTCAGTATTGTCCACACTGACTGGTAGCAGCTCTCCAGGGTTTCAGGCAATGCAAGATCTTTTTCAACTCTGCCTGGAGAGGCTGCCAGCAACTAAACTTCGAACCTGCTACATGCAAAACAAGACTTGACCACAGGATACTTCAAAGAGGGATATCCTATCGTAAGTAGCACTGACACGCAAGCCACCCATCCAAACTAGTTCAACAAAAGGGCCAATGTTAGAAGAAAACTTGTCAGGAACAAGGTAAGGAGGTAGACAATCCACTTTCCGCTCACTTTCAGTGGGTAGAAAGTGATCAATGCGGATTGCATCTGAAGCAGCTGGAGGGAGTGGCAGCAGCAGTGTTTCTTGCTCCCCCACAAACCACCTCCAAACATGTGTCACCTTGCCTCAAAGATGGGCCACCCGTGGATGAGTACAAGTGCCTTTGGCAGAAAAAAAACACCCTTCCCTGTGCCAGAATCAAGATCCGTTATCAATCATCACCAGGCCACACTGGGCAAGATACCAGAGCCTGTCCGGATGCCACTCTTTCAGTCGGATCTGATGTCACACCAAATCTTTCCAGACCTCTTGGCAAAGCTGCATTTCTCCAGCCTCTTTCCCCAGAGAAACTGCAAGCCCAAGCCTGCCAACTCCCTACCCAGCTCTCCCATCACAGCAACAAAAGAATTAAATAAACACAGCTGAGAAACAATTCCAATTACCCGGTGCCATCCTTTCTTTTTCTAAAAGGAGTGCCCGAGATCTTTTCTTCAGGCCTGCTGAAAACCAAGCTTGTTTTCCTACCTTTTTTCAACATGTACTGAAGGGAAGCTTCTCTTTTTAGTCTCAGCCCAGCTATGAACTCAATGAAGGGCTGCAGGCCAATTCCTTGTCCACAGTTGACACACCCAAAGCTACATATGAAGCTGCTGCCTATTGAGTCAGATCACTGGACCCTCTTGATGCAGGATCGTCTACAACAGGGGTGTCCAAATTTGGCAGGAGGGCCACATCATCTCTCAGACACTGTGCTGGGGGCTGGAGGGAAAAAATTGATTTATATTTAAAATTTGAATAAACTTACATAAAGGAATATATTAGAGATGGAACTTATATGAATGAATGAATGAATGAATGAATGAATGAATGAAGGTCTCGTGATAGCTCAAGGCCTATAAAAGGACTGCAGAAAGCAAAGCCAGCCTTTCCTTCATTGCTGTTGCTGCTTCAGACATGAAACAACAAGCAACAGAGAGAAAGCTCGGCCCGCAGCTCACATGAGAGATCAAACAGTCAGTGCTTACACTGAGAATAGTTCCGTTGGGCCAGTGCAGGCTCCAAGTCTCCGGTGGGCCAGGGGCTCATTGGAGACTGGGGGCTCCCCGCAGGTCAGATTGGGGGACCCCAAGGACCGCAAATGGCCCCCGGGTCGGGGTTTGGGCACCCCTGGTCTACACTGACAGCATCTCTTCAGGAATTTGGACAGAGATGGAGATGTAATCAGGTACTTGCATCTGGGATCTTCAGCACGCAAAGCCAGGTCCACCACTGAGCTGCAACCCCTCCCCTAAGAACCTACAATGCTTAACACACACCAGCTCAACACAACTGCTACAGCAGTCCTAACTTCTGTCAATATCCTAAAAAACGCACAACAGCTTCCAGTAAGTTTCAAAGACTCCACTCTGAACAAGTGCATTACACCTTAACACGAAGCAAGATGGATCAAAGGTCTGACTCACGTTCCAATGAGGGGGGTTGTAGCTCAAATCCTGACCAAATCTACAGGTGGAGCAGATTCCTGCCTGACACTCTGGAGAGCAGTTGCCAGTCAGTGTAGACAATCCTGGTAGATGGGTCAACGGTCTGACTCTGCAGGAAGCAGCTTCACTTAAACGCAATGTCTGCCTTACCACGATTGCAATGATCACTCATTGAGCCCCCTGAAAATACACATGTGGTTCTAAAACAGCTGTGAAAAGTGATTGCCACCAATTTTCCAACCAAACCAAAGACAAGCTTTTGATGTCAACTAGCGCGGGGGGGAAAAAACATAAGGAAACACAGAGAAGATACACCCTTTAAAAGATTATCATAAATGTAAATTAAAATTAAAAACGGAGCTTTGGAGTCTTATTATTATTATTATTATTATTATTATTATTATTATTATTAACAGTATTTATATACTGCTTTTCAACTAAAAGTTCACAAAGTGGTTTACAGAGAAAAATCAAATAACTAAATGGCTCCCTGTCCCAAAAGGGCTCACAATCTAAAAAGATGCCAAGGAATACCAGCAGACAGCCACTAGAACAGACAGTGCTGGGGTGAGGTGGGCCAGTTACTCTCCCCCTGCTAAAAAAAGGAGCACCCATTTGAAAAAGTGCCTCTTACCCAATTAGCAGGGGTCTTACCAACACTGCTGGACTGTCTTAATCAATCCTGACATAAATGCAGAGAAACAAGCAGCAAACATGACATTTTCCCACGTTAAGGTTTAAAATGCTACCATGTGACGGCTCATGCTTGTCCTCAAATATGTGGCCTGCAGATGGGGGGGGCAGCTCCCCTTCCTCTGATGTTCAACAAACAGCATCCCAGGGAAGGAGAGACTGCCAGGGGAGCCATTTCCTATCAGCCCAGAGAGGAAACAGGAACACGAGCTGCTGCATCTATCCCAAGCCGGCCTGCCATCCTCAGCATAAGGCCATCATGCTGAAAGCACTCATTCCTCATTTCTTGAGACCCACCCAGTCCAGCTGCCACCACAGCCAAAGAGGAATCGATGCACTCCAATGATAGCCATAGGTATCAAGGGTGCTCCCACGGCTCTAGTACAGAACGCGGCTGCTCATGTGGTTGCTGGAGCACGTCGGTTTGACTCTGTCGAGCCGTTGCTCCGGCGGCTACACTGGCTGCCGGTTCTGTTCCGGGCCCAATTCAAGGTGCTAGTTTTGACTTTTAAAGCCCTTTACGGATCGGGGCCGGGGTATTTGAGGGACCGCCTCCTTCCCTACAATCCTGCCTGTGCTCTTAGATCATCTGGGGGGGCCCTTCTGACTGTGCCGCCACCAAGAGATGTGAGAGGGGCGGCGGCCAGGAAGAGGGCCTTCTCGGTGGTGGCCCCCGAACTGTGGAATACCCTCCCCTTAGAACTGAGAACTGCTCCCTCGTTGCTAACGTTTTGGCGTAGACCGAAGACGTTTTTATTTCAAAAAGCTTTTAATTGTTGACAGGCTGGCTGGCGTTCTTGCTTTTTATATGAAAATCCACGGGGTTTGTTTGTTTTTAGATTTTTTAATTATTCTAAATTGTTTTTAATGATTGTTTTTAATGTTGTATTTTTAAAGTGTTGTGAGCCGCCTTGTGTGCCCGTTGGGCATAAAGGCGGGGTATAAATTAATATAATAATAATAATAATAATAATAATAATAATAATAATAGATCAGTGGGAGAGCCCCTGCATGGCATGCAGAAGGTCCCAGGTTCTATCCCTGGCAGCATCTCCAGGTATGGGCAAGGAAAGATCAGAGCAGGCTTTACCATGAAGAAAGCTTCTTCAGGCAGCAGAGTGTGGACCAGCTCTTGGGGCAGGGTAGCAGCTCACATAACACCTCCCTCCGTAGACAGTCTGCGAAGGAAGGAAAGCAGAATAACACGGTGGAGTTTTTCCTATTTCCTTCCTAACAGGAAAGAAAGGAGGCGGAGTAGTTGTGCAAGCAGGAAGGAACTGGCAGCACAATTCTAACAGAGAAAGAAAACAGAAAGAGGAGAGAAGGGAGGAGTTGCCAGGCAGCAGACTGTCATAGGTCCAGTTCGCAAAGGCCCCTGAATTCGAATCCCAGGAGAGCTGTTGCCGGTTGCTGTAGATAGCTAACACTGGATCATCAAGGGTCTGAGATTTGCCCATTTAACCACGTTTCTGAAGCCCCTCCTGCCTTGAGAGGCAATTCTGATTATTGCTGGAACAGTGGCCAACCCCAATCCTTCCACAGAACAACTGGAGGACAACTTTGAGAAAATCAGGAAATGATGTCTCTTTAAGGAGAAAAAAAATGCATCTGAATGGAAAAACGCTTCCTAAATTAGGTTCCCATTTGCTCCATGTGCTGATGTGATGCTGTGTTCGGAGTACAGCAGACACCCAGGCAAAATCATCATATTTAAGGACATTTTAAAGACTGAAAGGCAGATCCACCCTACCTTTCTTGGATTGCAAGGGAGTGCCACAACTGGAGTAACATCTCCAAAACCCTTTCCAAGTTGGGTTCTCGGCAGAGCTTCTTCTGATCACCCAGGTATAAATAGCCATTGCCTGCTTTTAAGATCACGCCTCCTACCATAAGTGATGGCCACATTCCATTGGTTTGGAAACTAGTGGTTCCCAAAGGCGTGCCACATGATCATCCATTTTTATGACAATGCACTTGGCACCGCCTACAGGACACTTTCTTGAGCCACATTCACCTACAGAACTTCCTCTTATGGTCAAGGGATAAACAGCCACTGCCAGCTCTCCAGGTTTCACACCTGTCTGCTTTCTTTGCTTTTCAGAGATGCCAGCCCTCCACTGGTCAGCAATCTGTAGCACCCACAGGTTTGAAATACTTTCTTCCCATTTATGGTGATGCACTGCACCAAAACAGGGTTCACCCATTTACTCACTCTTTACACAAAGCAACAAGGACACCATAAACCAACAGGCACGCCATATACTCCGGTGATAAGGAAACTGGCAGCGGAAGCTCCAAAGCAATTAAATATGGCCCATTCAAGAAGTTCATAATCTGATCCATTTTCGGCGCGGCAAGGTGTCTTTGCCATATATGGACACCGACATTTGGGAATGAAACAACTGCACAGGCTGCATCATATGTATGCCCTTGTGTGGGAGCAAATGATCAATCAGTCAGATGAACAGATAACACAAACATTACATGGAGTGCAGACTGTGGCAGGGCACTATAGAATCAAGCCCCGACAACATGTGACATTGGCAGCTCAATCCTAACTTGTGCTGGAACGGGGAAGCCAGCAGACTTGCCCCGTATCCAGTGAGAGCTTGGGGCTGAAAGCGACTCAGCCCGGGGCAAGGGGAATCACTTCCCCTTACTCCAGGGACAGCCGCTACAACCATAATGGGTCTAATTGGATCTGCACCACCTGAAGAGGTGGCACAGACCTGAACCCCCCGCTCTCTGTCCTCCCCCCATCCAAAACGCCTCCTGCCTGTCCTCCCTTCACCCCCCAACCACCACACCAGCCAAGCTCAGCCAGTGCAAACTTACCCCATTGCATCACAGTGGAGGCTGGATGCAGCCTCCATGGGTCAGCACACATCCTTGCGCCTGCCCGGCTGACACAGGAGTAGGCACAAACGTGCTTTGCGGCATGTTTGCAACCCTCCCGGGGCCACTGCAAGAGATTCAGCCAGCCCAGTGCAATCTTAGGATTGTGCTCGAAACATAATAAAGGGTTTAATGTGGAAGTGGACCGAAGAGGCCTTCTTATCTGTAAAAAATTACTCATGTGGTAATCAGGCCCAGGAATGTGGTGGGATAGAGGGGGAAGACATTCTCCTTAGGCCTGTGGTTCCCAAACTGTGGGTCTGGAACCCACCAGTGGCCCAATTTTTGGTGGTTCACAAAACTGACAGGGCAGATTAGGCTATGTGCATCAAGGACTAAACAATCTGGTAGTGGGGGGAGCACTGCTGCCCAATCACCATTACCGCCACACCCCTTGGCATTCATAAATCAGGCAGCAGCCTCTAGAGGCCTCTACAAATTGCTGGTCCTAGGGAACCACCGCCCTAGGCTGTTTTCATTTCAATAGTCACTCCTAAAGCAGCAATTTGCTCCCAAAATGACCACTTGCAGCAAGAAGCTGCTTGGAAGATAATTTTCAGCAAGCAAATGGCACGGAAAGCATTCTCCTCCTCTTCACCATACCCCCAGATTGGATCGTCCTGCATTCCACCCATTTCATCTAACAACAAGCTCAGCATCACATGGCATCTGAGTCTCCGTTAGGAAACCTACACTAAATCATGGACTGAACTTGCCTTTCCCCTTCAATGGCAAGAAAACTGTTAGCAAATGCTTTTTCAAAAACTGACAACTCTGTAGAACAGGGGTGTCTAATGTTTTTGGCTGGAGGGCCACATCATCTCTCTGACACTGTGTCAGGGGCTGGGGGGGAAAAAAGAATTAATTTACATTTAAAATTTGAATAGATTTGCATAAGTTTACAAAAATGAATACATTAAAGTTGAACTTGTATGAATGAATGAAGGTCTTGCAATAGCTCAAGGCCTATAAAAGGCCTTGCACAACGCAAGGCTGGCCTTTCCTTTGCTGCCTCTGCTGCATCACAGACATGAAACAGCAAGCAGTGGAGGGAGCCCTCATCCCACAGCTCATGCAAGAGGTCAAACATCTGCCCTCATGCTGAGAGCAGTTGTGTTGGGCCAGTGCGGGCTACAGCAAATCTCCGGAGGGCCAGAGGCTCATTGGATACTGGGGGCTCCCTGAGGGCCACATTGAGAAGCCTCGAGGGCCGCATGTGGCCCCAGGGCCGGGGCTTGGGCACCCCTGCTGTAGAAGACTGTATAAATCTCTCAAATCAAAGCCCTGATGAGGCCAAAATTACAAGGGGCATACCTGATGGGTGCGTGGAAGCACAGTGTGCTTTTGGAAAATAAAACTCTCTTAAAAGTAAGTTTTCCAGCCTCATGATTTTCATTTTGGGCCCACAGAGTCTGCCCTATGAATTATAAGTGGAATTAGACCCTGAAAACAGCCATGAGCCACTATGGTAATTTACAATAGTGATAAGACCAGTGCAGGCTAGACATCAAAAGACGGCAACTCCACTTTGGGAAAAATGAGTGGTTGAGGACAATACGGGCGTTAGTGAAATTAGCTTATTATTGTGTATTTGAAATCAAATATGAAATGTCAAGAAACCAATACCATCTGGTCTAATAATCTTAATTATATATTGGGAAGAGTGGGAGCTCCAGCTTTTGTGGGTAAAAACCCTTGAGGATACCCCCCTCCTATTGGTATGCTCCACCATACCCTAAAAAGAGTTTGCATATGCCAGCTGTCTTCCCGCTTCCCAGAGTGCTCTGGAGCCAGGCAATTTAACCCACTGGTGATATAGCTAAAGCATGTCCATTGCTACCCAAAAACGTCTCCCCATTTGGGCCTGGGCCTCTGGCTGGTCTCCTCGTTGATGATGGGGAGCAGTGACTGTAGGATTGGGAAAATGGCACGGGAGGGAAAGAAGAGCATGGTCCAGTGTTGCTGCTCAAAGCCAGTCAGGTGTCCAGGGTGCAATGGGGAGGCATTGGGGCCAGCAGGTGGCAGCTGTGGACTCTTTCTTTCCCTGATGCTATTTAACAATTCCCAGATGCCCCAACATAGCGTCGAAGGACAAGGTAACTGAGAACTGTAGGTAGACACAAGCAGGAAGAATTGGTCTGCTGTTGCAACGGCTTCCCCCACAACTACCCAGTAAGCATCTCCACGGGTTCTACTTTCCCAAGTAGTGGTGAGGAGCAGTAATGGACCCCGACAGCATCAGGCATTGGCTGGGCATGACTATGAGCCCTTATGTAAGCATCGGTCCACAGTACTGGAGTACAAATGCTCCCCGGGGCATTTGGTGGGCCGCTGTGAGATACAGGAAGCTGGACTAGATGGGCCTATGGCCTGATCCAGTGGGGCTGTTCTTATGTTCTTAACTACAATTCCCAGGAAGCCTTGCAGGTCTCTTGTTATCTGGTGTGCTCCCTGGGCATTTGGTGGGCCACTGTGAGATACAGGAAGCTGGACTAGATGGGCCTCTGGCCTGATCCAGTGGGGCTGTTCTTATGTTCTTAGTACATGTCTGAGACACCTGTGATCAAGAGAGTTAATGCACACAGGTGTTAAAACTCAACAGTGGAACATTTTACTCTTGCACAAAATAGGAATCTTTAAAGATACTATACACGTGTAATTCTATTTGCAAGATTTGATCTGTTTTGTATGTTTATAGTATTTTTTTTTTAACATGGAGCAAGAGAGAAAAATCTCAGATGAATGGACTTAGGAGGTTTGCTGAAATACTCACATGATAGTTTTGGGGTTCTGTAACATGCAGGCTTTTGGTCCAAAAGTGGTCACTGGGCATGGTCCGTGCAAGGAGCGTGTCCTCCTGAAAAAGAGGGAGGGGAGAGGAAATTATGTGGTCAGTTTCTGCATTCAGCACTGGTGCCAGCTTGCTCTGGGCCTCTTGTACACAAACGATATCATGTACACAGTTTTATAAGCCTCCAGTTGACTCAAGAGCACCCTCGCCTTTCACTTCTTAGAAAGATTTCATGGTTGGCCGCACCTCGCTTTGGACAGCAAATTTCAAACCTGTACACAAAAACCTCTATGGAGAACTCGTGCAAGGAGAGCGCCCTACAGGTAGACCACAGCTGCGGTACAAGGACATCTGCAAGAGGGATCTGAAGGCCTTAGGAGTGGACCTCAACAAGTGGGAAACCCTGGCCTCTGAGCGGCCTGCTTGGAGGCAGGCTGTGCAGCATGGCCTTTCCCAGTTTGAAGAGACACTTGGCCAACAGACTGAGGCAAAGAGGCAAAGAAGGAAGGCCCATAGCCAGGGAGACAGACCAGGGACAGACTGCACTTGCTCCCGGTGTGGAAGGGATTGTCACTCCCGAATCGGCCTTTTCAGCCACACTAGACGCTGTGCCAGAACCATCATTCAGAGCACGATACCAGAGTCTTTCGAGACTGAAGGTTGCCAACTACTACTAACTACTACACAAAAACCACACCCTGGGAGCTTCCTGGCCGGGAGTAAATAGTCGCAAAGTACCTTCCTCCACCAACTCCACAGCCACATCGAATCAAAGACTTGCACATGTACTGAGACACTAGCTTCCAAAGCTGTCAAACATATCATTGCCACACCCTTCATGGGGTGCAAAGAAACCAAAACAAGAAACAACAACAGAGGCTCCCAGCTCAACCTGGTGACAAGCAAAGGGGGACCATCAAGTCACAAAAGAAAGATCTTTGATGAGATTAACCTCTGTACATTGGCTCCTCTTTGGGAATGTAAAGTATTGAGAACTGGGTCGCGGACTCCTTGTGGCCACTGTCTGCAGTCTACCTGCTTACCGTGAATTGGGCTCAGCTACCTACTGGTCCCGCTGCATCCAGCACACCCCACTACCCAGGAAGGTGTCAGGCCACTCTCTTCCTTTCCATCCCTTCTCCTCATTTTTCCCACTCCCTTCCCTCAGGTGCTACTGCACATAATTTATTATTTTATTTATTTAAAAGACTGATACCCTGCCTTTCCTATCCCAAGGGAAATGCCCAAAGCAACTTACACAATCTATACTAAAATATATAAGACAATAAATAATATCATTAAAATCATTAACAGCAATAAATAACAACAACAACAAGGTATTTATATACCGCCTTTCTGGTCATCGGATTACTCCTCTGACTTTATTCAAGGCAGTTTACATAGGCAGGCGTTTCTAAACCCCTCAAGGGGATTTTTACAATCGTAGAGGTTCTCTCTTCCAAGAACCGACAACATTTCAGAAGGGATCTTCCTGGTTTGGTCTCACTTCTGGCCTCCAGCTCCATCTCTCACATGGAGGGCAGCCAAGACGCTTCTTGCTCCCACCAAGAGCAGGTGGAATCACTCAGCTGGGCTTGTCAGCTGCTTCAAGGTCTCGCCATTCTCAGCCGTTCAGGGAGCTGCCGGTGTCCTTGAACTGGCGACCTTCTGATGTTATCTTTGGGCTAACCGAGGCTCTACCCTCCAGACCAGACCTCCTGCCCATAAATAAAACCATTATGGCAGTGGTATTCAAACTGGGGCGTCGCGACGCCCCAGCCTGAGGGTCCTGGTCCCTTTCCCCTTAAGGGGCGGGGGCAGCCAGAAGGCAGGGAGGAGGCAGCGGCGTGATCCCCAGAATTGCAGGGAGCCCTTGGGCTGCAGCCCGGTCAAAAGAGGAAGTCCCTGCAGCCAAAAGCTCAAAAGTCCCTGCAGCCCGGTCAAAAGGGGAAGGGAGCGATCGCGCATTGCTTCCGGTTTAGCGGAGCGGGGTGCGATCGCTCCGCTGTCACCTTCCCTGACCCAGGGAACCCTGCCGAAGGTCGCACAAGGCTCCCCGCACCCCCGGGGGGGCTGCAGGGGGCTTGGGCAAGTGCACCAAGCCCCTGCAGCCCCCCTGAGCCCCCCTGCAAAGACTTACTGCGGGATTCAAACTCCCTGCGAGTTTGAAAACCACAGCATTATGGGTACAACTATTTACATCAAAGCATTATTATAGAGGCACAGAGGGCAGAGCTCCCCCCACACTAGAGCTCCAGCATGTGCTTGACTGCCCTCCCATCTCTAAGCTGTTGCTCCAGCACCCATTGAGCCATTCCTCAAGAACCCTTTCCCTAGGGAAAACAATCTCAGCTTCATTCAGAGGTGGTTCCAAGGGAGGGGCCATGGGTGTGCAGCCCCCCAAACTGCCTGCCAACAGGGAAGGGCACCCGCTGACCTGCTGCATTGTTGAACCCGCTGCATTGCACTGCAGTTCCCTTTCCCCACTATTATCCTCACTATCAGTGGCATCAGTGGGGGGGGGTGTGCAGGCGACACTGGGTGACGTGCACAGGGGGTGACACCACTACTAGCCAACATTTTTTAAAAATCTTGGTATTCAATATATCAATCAATGTGTAATTTCACTCAGAATGCAATGAGACAAACCACATTGAAATACCTATATTCTTACAAAAGTTATAGCCAAAAAACCCGTGGAGGCAGGGCGATGGTATATCAACCATGCCCACCAGCTGGGTGTTGCCCCATCCACTGTATGGGAGGAGGTCCATCATGGGGACGTGTAATGGAAACGTGCAAAGATCCCTCAAGGAGATAGGGTGTTATTTGGTGTCAACAGTGGCCCCTCGCTTCAACAGGTCTGGGAAGCATGTGGTTAAAACCTAGGCTTTTAGCAGAGGGTGGGCTGCAGAGCTGTAGTCAGTAGAGGCAACAAGGTCTTCAAGTATAAAATAGCACCTGGAAGTTGGAAAGACTGTGGGTGGTAGGAGGAGGAGAGCATGGACGAAGGAGAGAGGACTAAACTGACTGATTCACTGGCTGATGGATGGACGACAAACTGGTGAACTGACCCACAGACTAGTTAACTGACTAACAAACTGGCTAACTGGCTGCCTGGCAAAAATAGTGGAACACAGATCTGCTGAGAGTCAAGGTGTTGCTGTGGTGGCTGGAGAAGCTGTTGGCAGGAGAGGGTGGGAAGGAGGACCTCTGCAGGTTGAACAGGTGAGCTACCCTGGTGGGGGGGGGGTCCAGCAGTGCAGTAGTTCAGAACTAGGGCCATCGTTGGGGAACGAAGGGGAGCTAATTAGCTTAAAGTGAGCATAGGTTCTCTAGGTGAAGCTTGGACCAGGAATTTGGCAAAACGGGGTGACATGCTGGCCTCCCAGCAAAATGATGCAAAAACCTAGTAACGCCACTGCTCACTATAAAAATGATATCATCTTGCACTTTTATTCCTATTCTAGTTTTCATGCCATTCCACTGAGTTGAGCCACTGACCACTGTGCTTGGTCCTTGCACATACAACGTATTTCCCCACATGCACACACTGCATGTATCCTAAAAGCATGCACAGTTAACAGTTGTGATGTTCCATGCTCTCACTGCTGACTCCCTTGCTCTATACAACTTTATAGCAACTTCATAGCCTTGGCTAGTCTCATCCCATCCACCCATTGTCACCACCCACAATTTTCTCCTGTGTTCAATTAGAACAGGGATGCAATTTAATATCTGTGTTACATCGGACTACACTGAAGGCCAATTTAATGGAGATTAGGTCAGCATTTGGCTACAGGAATGGGGATTTTCTCAGGGAGGTCAGCAATGGGGAAGGGGATTAAGACAATAACAGCTCCCAGGGAATATAAGGCTTAGTTAAACCTTAAGTTGGACTGAAATCTAAGCCTACACTTTATTTGTAGATACATACGCACTATAGGGGGTTGTGGTGAAGGGCCTGGATGTGGGCCCAGTTGTGAGGTCAAGGACAAGCAGAAGCAGCAGGAAAGGGAAGTCTGCAAATGTTTTCAGTGCCAGGGGCAGTCAACCAGCTGATGGGACAATGAGAACGACCAAGATGAAAATCTGCTGGCAGGGTGGTGCGTGGTTTGGCATGGGGTATTTAAAAGGGAGGAAGGCACTGCCAAGAATGGATGGCCTGCTGGTAGCAGAGATTCTTCCCTTGCCAGGGGAGCAGTCCACAGGGGGGGGGGAAGAGGATCCAGGAGGCTACAGATCCCCCCCAAGCAAAAATCTAAGGCACTTGTTGGGAAATCGGAGGGAAAAGGACAGACTAATCCTTGGGGGTGGGGGGTAAGGCCACTCTTGCCACAACATCCCCCCTTTTGCGAGCACTCACAATCCATGGCAGCCTAGAGGAGGGGGGACAAGACACACTTTAACCAGCCACACCTTCAGCCTAAACTGACTTTGAACTGAAGGCTAAACCTGCACTGAAGAGACGGGTTTTACTCATTTCCTTTATTTCGATTCAGAGCTCTATTCCACATTGCCAACTAGTTCTAGGGGGCTAACAAAAGCAGTAAAAAAAAACCACAATAAAACTCACTTAGCAATCAACAACAAGAATACAAAATTAAAACATTCAGGGTAGCCACCAATCATTGATCAGGCAAAGAAATACAGAGGAATTTACGCCTCGACATTAGCAATCAACAAAGACTTTACAAGAATAAATAGCCCCTGCCACTGAGACAGACCACCAGATGATGATGATGATTTATTAATATCTATATACTGCTCTTCAACAAAAAGTAGTTCACAAAGCAGTTTACACAGCAGAATAAATAAATAAATGATTCCCTGGATCCAATTCTCGGCATCACCTGGCAGGACAAAGTTCCAAACAACACAGTCCTGGAACGTGCTGGAATCCCTAGCATTTATGCACTGCTGAAACAGAGACGCCTGCGTTGGCTCGGTCATGTCGTGAGAATGGATGATGACCGGATCCCAAAGGATCTCCTCTATGGAGAACTCGTGCAAGGAAAGCGCCCTACAGGTAGACCACAGCTGCGATACATCTGCAAGAGGGATCTGAAGGCCTTAGGAGTGGACCTCAACAAGTGGGAAACCCTGGCCTCTGAGCGGCCCGCTTGGAGGCAGGCTGTGCAGCATGGCCTTTCCCAGTTTGAAGAGACACTTGGCCAACAGTCTGAGGCAAAGAGGCAAAGAAGGAAGGCCCATAGCCAGGGAGACAGGCCAGGGACAGACTGCACTTGCTCCCGGTGTGAAAGGGATTGTCACTCCCGAATCGGCCTTTTCAGCCACACTAGAGGCTGTTCCAGAACCACCTTTCAGAGCGCGATACCAGAGTCTTTCGAGACTGAAGGTTGCCAACAAAAAAGAAAAAAGGACCCAAAGGCTCCCAGTCTATAAAGAAATGAGGAAGAGACCCGAACAACAGCCACTGGAAAAGATGTCATGCTGGGGTGAAGAGGGACATTTGCTCCCCCCTGCTAAATAGAAGAGACCTTTTGAAAAGGTGCCTCCTTGCCCAATGAGCAGGGGATGCTACAACTGGTTAACACAATAATCTTTGTGGAAGAGGTAAGTTTTAAGGCCACCCGGGGAAGGAGCCCAGCAAGTGATTCACCCTTAAAACTGCAAGTTGCATAATCTTTACTCTGCAACTCTATTTTGAATTAGTAACAGACACACTTCTCATTAATTACCCTGCAAGCTTCCACAAGAAATAAATTAAGCTTCCACTGATACACACTCAGATGTCAGCTGAAGGCTCAATTATGTCATTACATAAGCTGCAACAGACTCTGTGTCTCACACTCACACACAACATTTTGCACCCAAACGCTGTACCAAAGAGATTTTTAAAAAGCTGAACGCTGCCACCGGGATTCATGGAGCCAATTTGCCAAAATGCTCTTTTTCCGCATAACTAAGTCCAACTTGGTAGAGTCTACTACACAGACCTGTCATGGTTGCAGCTGGGGGATATTGTGTTTGCTGGGGGTGAGGAAGAAAACCGGGAAACATCAAGAGAGCAACAACACAGACACTTGGCAAGCTAGATATTGTATGTTAATTGATCTACAGCGATGCAAGCTGTGATGTGTCTCCCTTTCAGGGCAAAGGAGTCGGGGAGGGAGAGATGGGACATTCTGAAAAGTGAGATAGCAAATTGACAATTGCAAACAGCTCCCGGAGAAGAAAAGATGAGAGGTGTCTAAAATAACCTTTGTGTGGCAGCGCAAAGAGCTTTCTGAAAAGTTTAAAAGCAAGGAGAGTATTTAGAAGACGTGGAAGGAGAAACTGATAACTGAAGAGCACATACATACAGCCCACAGCTGCAGGGAGAGTGTCAGGAAGGCAAAAAAGCACATAATGAGTGAAGGCTTGCAAAGGGTGCCAAAAGAGAACCAAAAAGGTGTGGCTTTATATCTAAGTCCAAAAGAAAAGGAAGATTCAGGAAGTGGCAACCTTGTAGTGTGGAGAAGGAGGTGGTCTCAAAAGACTGAGAGAAGGCAGAGCTGCTCAATTCTTACTTGGTATCATCTGACTTCTCTCACAAGGAGGGCAACCTATTGCAGTTGCACTAATGAGGATGGGCTACACACCCCAGGAGGTTAAAGGAGCCTGTGGGTGTGATCTCAGAGCTGTTGCCTCTGAGAATTCCCAGACAAGAGGTGAGGGGTCTGGCAGAGCGAATGTTGTCCCTAACTTCAAAAAAGGAGGATCTGGGAAACCACAGTTCAGGCAGCTTGGCACCAATACCCAGAAAGATCCCGGAAGAGATTCTTGAGCAGCAAGTCCACAAGCTCTTAGAGAATAATGGGATGATTTCTAGAAGCCAGCATGGCTTTCTCCAGAACAAGTTGTACCAGACTAATCTTATTCAGTGTAATAATTGCGAGAATGCTGTGGGCATTACATACCTAGATTTCAGCAATGCATTTGATAAAGGCTCCCATGATATCCTTCTGGACAACATGGTAAAATGTAGGCTAGATGCACGGCCGGTCCATCCATGAGGTGAAGTTGCATCAAGCAGCAGATTTGTGTGTGGGGGGGATCTCTGTCCACTGACCTGCCGCCACCTCTTCCTCCCACCCCCTGGATTGGGTAAGGAAGAGGGGGACAGACTGGAAGAGGAAATGTGGAGGGGAAGGGTGTGCTCAGCTAGATATTAGGGAGTGAGAGGAGCAGAGGCTGGTACACCAATAAGGGCGGTCAGCATTTGGCATGCTGCCTCAGGCACCAGATGATCTTGGGCTGTCCGTGGCTAGATGCTACTTCTTAGCTGGGTTCAAGGGTGATTGAACAGACATTCCCAATGCATGATAATAGCTCATCCTATCTAGTGGGGCACCACACAGCTTTGGTTTGGGCCCTGTACGGTTTAAAATTTTAATAAATGACATGGATGAGGAGCAGAAGTGATGCTTATAACATCTGCAGACGACTTGAAGCTGGGGGGCACAGCTAACACCCTGGAAGACCAAATCAGGATTCAAAATGATCTCGGTAGCCATGATCACTGTGCCTGTACCAACAAGATAAAGTTTAACAGAGACTAACACACACAGCTACAAGAAAAAAAAATCAGAGGCGTAGGACGAGGGAGATCTGACCTGGCAGCGGCATGCATGAAAAGGATCCAGGTGTCTCAGTGGCCCACAGGCTGAACATGAGCCAGCACTGGGATGGAATTTCAAAAAAGTGAATGCCATACTGGGCTGTACTAACAGATGGACAGAGTCCAGATCATGAGAAGTCAAGAGTTTCCACTCTATTCTGCGCTACTCAGACATCACCTGGAATACTGCGCCCAGTTCTGGACATCGCATTTTAAGGAGGACACTGATAAGCAGGAAGAGGTCCAACTGGGTGTGACGGAGATTTAGGTTAGATAGGAGGAACAATTTCCTAATGGTAAGAAGCAAGAGCACTGGAGAAGTCTGTCTCCTGCCCTTGTTGCACGTCTTCAAGCACAGGCTGGACAACATCCACCCGTCAGGGATGCTGGGGCAGTTAACTGCACTGAGCAGGAGGTTGGACTAGATGATCTCCAAGAGACCTTCAAATGCTAATATTCTGTGAATAATTTACAATTTTCACATTAGACCCCATTCCCTGTTATAACTCAGTACAGGCAACGAGAAGAATCGTGTTTGCTTCCCCTATCTACCCCTGCCTCCACCCTCCACTCATAATTGCCTCTCTTGAGTCAATATCTAACTGTAAGCTGTTCAGGGCAGGGAACTGTCTTTTCATTCTGTGTAAAGCACCATTGAGGGCATAATAAAAACAACAAGATCAAATGTGCAATTCTGCCATATCTGTAAGGGCTGGGGGAAATCAAACCTGCCTGTTGATGAGAAGCCAATTTAAAACTGTTGCATTCATGTATTTATTTGTTATATTAGATAGCCCCAAAACAAAACCAACAGGGTGGTGTCTACTCTGTAAGCAGCCTTGCACAGCTGCTAATTAGCAAAACATCATTGTGGGAGATCATAATCAGCACCACTTGCATTACGGCCTAGAGGGTGACCTCTTAGGTGTAAAAGAATAATTTGATGACTGTGAGAGACAGAACTCCTTCCCTGCTCCTAACAGGGTTGAATCACCAACCAGAAATTTATGCTTGGGGATGTCCCTTCAGCAAAGGTCTAGCAACTGAACCAAGTTTAAGGCGCCCGAGGGAAAGCCTTGGGGTTCATCGTTAAGGCTGCAGGATGTACAACATCATAAAATTAAAACATGTCATCAACATGACTTGTACAAAAGAGTCATCATGCCTTAACAGCTCACCGTTTTGTTGTTTTCCATGAGCCTGTCCATGCACCATAGCTCTGGGGCTAATCGACAAAGACAGAATGTTCTTTTAGGCTTCCAGCTGGGAAGAAATTCTTTTTCACTATAAGCAACGAGGGAAGGGGCAAAGCCTGAAAGAAGCGTATGACTATATTCTGAAACATGTGAACATAGGAAGGTGTCTCCTGCTGAATCAGGCCTTGGGTTCACTTAGCTCAGCATTGTCAACACTGAATGGCAGCATCTCTCCCCATCAGACAAGGGGTCTTTTCCAGCCCCATCTGCACGTACCAGGGACTAAACTTGGGCCCTTCTACATGGAAAGCAGAGGTCCTGCCACTGAGCTATAGATGCTGCGAATTAAAATGTGAAGCCGCCTTAATTGAGTCAGACTCTTGGTCCAGACAGCTCAGCACTGGCACCACTGACTGGAAGGGAAGGGGTGGTTCTGTCCCAGCTCTACCGCAGATGCCAAGGAATGAACCAGGGATCTTCTGCATTCAGTACAAGTGGAAAACCATGTTACCCTGCACATGCCCAAACTCGACTGATCTTGGAAGCTAAGCAGGGTCAGGCCTGGTTAGTACTTGGATGGGAGACTGCCTGGGAATACTGGGTGCTGTAGGCTTATACCATAGTCTTTTGAGACTGAAGGTTGCCAACCAGATGGGTCCCAACTATACCACGGTCATTCCTTCAGTGCACTGAATGCTCAAGAATCCAAAACCAATTTTCAGACTGCCAGAAATGTGACTGTGCAGAGATTGTCATCACGCACACACAGGTAGAGTAAGAAATTCTTTTGTAATCCTTTATATAAGCAGCGCCGTAACTAAGCAGGTCACAGCCTGGTGAACCTCATCAGGGATTAGCCCTTAAGTAACATGAAGACAGACCAATGGCTATAAATACCTATATTACCATCATTGCCAGGACTGTGACAGTGACTAAATCGCCTTCAGGCACTTTGGCAACCCCAGACCAAAGCTCCCCTGTCTCCTCTCCATGTATACATCGGAGAAGGAAAATGAAAGAACAGTGGGAAGGGAAGGAAGGTGTTTTGCAGAATAGCTCAATGAAGAAAAACGGACTCTGCGAGGGGACTAGAGAGGCAGTGTGGGAAAGTGGGTCTGACTGCAGACAAGGTCTCTGAGGGCCAGGTTAAAATCTCTTGGGTGATCTTGGGCCACAGTCACTCCCTCTTAGCCCCAGCTATCTTGCAGGGTTATTGCGAGAACAACATGAGGGAGATGCACCATGCTGAGCTTCTTAGTGATGAGCTACAGAGTGATGAACTACATGCACCATGCGGAGCGACAGTGTGGCTTGCCTGAGACTGTCAAGTGAGTCTGTAGCAGCAGAGGTGAAACTGGGAAAGGGGCTCAGTTTCTTATCCACCACACGACACTAGCTCCACTCTTAAATTTCAGCATAGGGAGTTAAGGAAGAATACCAACAGTACAGTTGTATGCGTGTCTACTCAGAAGTAAGTCCCACTGAGGGGTATAGGACTTACTCCCAGGTGAGTGTGCCTTACTGCAATCCTACGCACACCTACCCAGAAGTAAGCCCCCTTGAACTTACTGAGGGCCTACTCCTCAGACAACTTAGGACCTCCAGTAGGAGAAAGGCAAGACAAAGCAACTGTTGAAACAGTCTTGTATCAGCTTGGAAGGTAAGAAACAGCCCTCCTACAGTCGGAGGAGGCTAGCAATTTCACCTAGCCCACGTAGCAATTTCAACACTTCCTTTCAACCCTGCGCTGCCTTGAACTCTCACTGTTCTGCTGCTCTCTCTCTCTGCTGCACAGACCAGGGGCTGGGGAAGAGAACTGGCAACTGGGGTGGGCTGATTCAGACTGGGGCAACTCTGTGGCAACTTCTATAGCAAGAAGGATGAGATCATTTCATTTGGGTCGACTGAGATCTGAGAAGGAGGCCTATAGAGTCTAGCAGCATAGGCATAAACTCCCCCCACCCAAAAAAAAAAAAGCAGTAGGCTTCAGTTGGTGGGCTTCATGACTGACTAAATTGCACTGAAAAGTGAACTGACCCAGTTTAACACTACCTAATTTTGTTTTTTTAACGTTTTAAGGAAGGATGACACAAGAGAAGAAAAACACAGGTGACAAGGAGCTTTGTGACACCTGCAAAACCATCTCACTTACTTTTAGTACAAGCTTTCATGGAAAATGGAGAAATTGCTTCTCAAGCCCACCCTCTTTAAGGAGGAAAAAGCTTGTACTTATGCTACCATATTTATTTATTTAAAAGATTTGTATACCACCTTTCCTATGCTCAAGGTGGGGTACAATAAAAAAAAATTTGACTAAGAAACATTAAAAACAATTATAAAATGATACAAGATGGAACAATATGGGTATCGGTGTTGTATCCAATGCAGGTTTCTCAAACTACTGATCGAGACCTGATTGTTGATGGGTTCTGAAGCTGAAACTGGCAGCTGCCAGGAAAATGCAAGGAACCCTATAGAATGTTAACATCATTGCACATTTACTCATGAGTAGGTAAACATGCCTTAGTCCATTGCAAAGAGCAGGCCAAGAGGAAACCCAAGCCCCCCCAAAAAACCCACGGAGGAAGTCCCTTCCTCCAAGCTGACAAATGTATTGATCCTTATGGAAACTGAAACTAAGCTACACATTCACGTTGACTTGTGAGTAAGCAAACACAGCTTGGCTCATGTTGAAGGTCAAGCGAATACAAGGCCACCAAAATGGTCCTAATCCAGGGGTGTCCAAACATTTTGGCATCATCTCTCTGTCACTGTGTGGGGGGCCAGGAAAAAAAAAGAATTAATTTACATTTAAAATTTGAATAAATTTACATAAATGAATATATTGGAGATGGAACTTATATGAGTGAATTAAGGTCTTGCAAGGCCGGCCTTTTCCTCGCTGCTCCTGCTGCATCACAGACGTGAAACACCAAGCAGTGGAGGGAGTCCTCATCCCACAGCTCAGGTGAGAGGTTGAACAGTTGCCCTCATGCTGAGAGCAGTTGCATCAGGCCAGCATGGGCTCCAGCAAGTCTCTGGAGGGCCAGAGGCTCTTTGGAGACTGGGAGCTCCCCACGGGCCAGATTGGGAGTCCATCAGGGCTGCAAATGGCCTCCGGACTGGGGTTTGGGCACCCCTGTCCTAGTCTGATAAAAGTGGGACTCAACAAATGCACCAGAATGCAGACCCTCCCCATTAAAAGAATAAAAAACAGAGGCTTCTGCTGGTAAGGGATTTTTTTTTTCTTTTTAGACTTGCAAAGCTAGGTGGGTCCTGATAGTGTGCCATGTTAAGCAGTGCGCTCCAGTGCTAAGAGGTTTGGAAACCATTCCTTTATTGGAAAGGCTTGTTGCTTTTTGCAGACCCCCTCCCCCAGTGGAGTTTCAGATCCTCTCCTCATCATTCTGGGGTTTTTAGGCTGTTTAGAGGGAAGCTTTGAATCTCAATCTAGCCCAAATTTATTTTAAAAAAAATTGGATTTATAACTAATTTCATTCCAAATCACAATGAACTGGTTTAAATATAATAACTTATAAATATAATAACTTCAATATAATTGAACTGGGCACTGGGTAGGGCTGAAAATCTTACCAATTTTTTTTGCGGGGGGTGGGTGGGTTTGAGGTTATTGCAGGCAGGCGAGAATTCACTTGGAGAAACAGGGCTGGCTTCCCCATCTCATCTCCCTTTATTTAATTATTTGTTTTACTTTATTTTAAGTTGCTTGATGATGTCACACTTCTGGCCACAACATCACTTCCGGTGGGTCCTGGACAGACTGTCATTCTGAAAAGTGGAACCTGGTGCTAAAACATTTGAGATCCACTGATCTAGTGGATCCTGTGTTGTAAAAATTTACTAGGGGCAGAGTCTTGCACTAGGCAACTCAAATGGTGCCTTCCACCCATTCCTTGATAGGACACTGGGTGCTATCACTGGCGCTGATAACTGAGGGTTCAGAGGTCAGCCTGGCCTGGTGGGTCCTCTGATGAGTGTCAAGGCTGAATCTCAATTTAAGGCCTGCCTCTCCTGACTGCTATTGCCACCAAACAGCTTACAGTTTATTAAAAAAAAAAGATATAGAGATAATCATGCGTATAAATAGGAATCAAAAATTGTTAAAAGTTCACTAAAATCACTCAAACTGTATAAAAAGGCCAATCAAAATTTAGCTGAGCATACATGCATTTAAAAGGCATAGTGGAATTTTGAAAAAGTTTTCAGGTTTGCACTAAAAAAAAATAGAGAAAGAGGGAGTCACACAAATCTCTCTCATACATCAATTTGTTTGTTGTTTACTAAGCACATTTTTATCCCACTCATCCTTCAAGGAGCTCAAGGGAGTGGACATGGCTCACACTCCTCCTTGCATCTGCACAACGACCCTGTAAGGTAGGTTTGGCTGAGAAATAGCAACCGGCTTAAGGTCATGGCTGGGTGGAGATTTTAAATCAGGCCTTCCTGGTCCAGACTTGACGCTCTAACCAAGACACCATGCTAGCCCAGTGTTACAAGGCCCTGAGCGGCCTTTGCAGCAACATACAAACAAACATAGCCTTCTGGAAGAAGGAAAAAAGAAAAAAAAGAAAAAAAAAAGAAATGGGCAAGAGGGGAGAAAGAGAAGGTAAAGGAAAAACCTGGCTTTTAGTTAAAAGTTAAACCTTTAACTTTAAAAAATTAAACCTGGCTATGTTACAGGCCAGTGGGGGCCTGGACCAAAAGTTGAAGCCTACTATCTAGATCAGAAATTCACTTAAGCTCTAAGATGCACCTGGTGGCTTTCACCTTACTAACCGCACTGGATGAGAGAGAGAGGAGAGAGATCGAGAGAGATCTACCTGCAGAACAGGTCCATGGCTCTTAAGCTGTATCGAGGCAGCCGGCAATTTGGCCCTTGAGTGGCACCTTCCTTTTTGCAAGAGGGGGACAACACTGAAGTGGGGAGGCAAAGAATCCCTCTGCCAACCGCTGTCAGCCACAGCTGTGTACGTGACAAACTTTCCCAGCCTCCAGGATGGCAATCTGCCTAGACAAGCGGGCCACGCCTGCAAGTGTAGGAGTCAGGCACCTTTGCACCCTCATCAGTCACACAACAAAAAGTTATTCAGGGTTATTTATTTCTCCTGCTTGCTGGGCAAAGGGGCACCTCTGAATGTGGGAGGGGTTCACTTATACTGAACAGGGGGAGGGCTACTGTCCTTATTCACCCCACAGCATCTCTCCCAGGGGCTGTCTGCTTATTCCCAAGACAATGTGTATAGGATTGCAGACCTAATTGCCTTAACATTTTAAATAATAGTTAAATAAGGCGATGATCAAACTGAGAACACCCAAAATGTTTGTGTTCAATGTTTCCGCTTTCACCTTCATCAGTAACACAGATGCTGAAATGCCTCAACTCAAAGTTTTAAATGTGCCCCATTTGATCAACTATTTCTTTAGATGCTATTGCTACTTTAGTTAACAGCATCCTTAAGGGGCCAGAGCCTTCTTGCCTGCAGGGCTGTTTGGCTGTTTCCCACCCCCCCGGAAACGACATAAAATAGGTTGTGCATGAATCTTTCCTGCAGAGCGTCACTAGAAGATCTTTTCATTTCCATAAGGAGCTCTCTGCTCGCTCTAGAATTTTTTGCGTGAGTCAACAGGCTTCGAGCACAAGTGGAACACCCCTTGTAATAGAAGGAGCTTCCAGCAGTGATGGCTTGTGTTAGGGAAAAAAGTTCAGACTGAACCCATACATCCATCATCATTATGGCTTGTCAAGAAGGCAAAGCCTTGATCAGCGGAAAAGCTCTGCGGGTGATGCTAGGCTAGTCACTCTCTTTCAGCCTAGGCTACCGCACAGAGCCGTTGTCCGGATAAAAGGAGAGGGAGGAGCTATGCACACTACCATGAACTCCTTAAGGAAGGGCGCGATACAAAATAAATGATGTTTCTGCCCTAGATCTACACCAGTTTCAACAATTGTCAAAGGCTGTTCATAGAGTTGCTTTGACCAGGTATCCACAGTTCCACTCATCAACTTGCCCGAGGGAGGGGGCAAGGGGTGAGTGCCCAGATGAGGGGGCCCAGCATCACATGGATTTTGTCCCTAGAGGTTTCATGCCAACTGCCGTTTTTGAGAAGGCAAGAAATGGCAGACGGCCCTGCTGAACAAAGAGAGGCTTCCACCATTTCCTATTGTCTCTATATCCCATTCACGTGAGAGGCGACCCCCATCTCTCTCCCAAGCCCTCTGAGGACGCCAGAGATAGAAATCAGTGGCAACCACGAAAAAACAGCCAGCAAGTGCGTTAAGTGATCATCTACGGACCCGACTTTGACATACGAAGAATGCTTCAAAACGTTTAAAGGACTATTACTGGGGTTCCTCTCCAGCCATGAGATTAGCTTATGAGCTGCTGGGAGGAATGAACTAATACATTTGCATAATTGGTGCTTTCCCCATCTGTCTGTCATCACCCTCCCCCCATTTACTCTGCTACGCGATCTGCTTTGCAAACTCGTTGTTGGAAAGCAGCATATAGACATTCTTCACAATAATGCCAACTGCCAGTAAGCATCATTGGCTTCAAATGTGAAACTGGTCCCATACCTGAATTCTTTGGTGCTGCCCAAGGCTGGAGAAGCGGACAGGCTGCGGGTCTTGGCCCGGCCCCGGATGGAGTTGGTACAGCTCCATTCCTCGTCAGCATGACACGCAGAGCACTGATAGCAGGCCGATTCGGAGCCCGCGTCTTCCCCGGCAGGGCCAAAGGCTTCCGGCTCCACCTGCATCCTGGGGAAATTAACACCTGTGGAGGGAAAGAGAGGAAAAGGCAACTTTAAATCTGTTGAAAAGCTCAAGATCCACAGTTCTATTGGGTCAGACTGGAAGCCCACCCAATCCAGTGTTCCGTTTCAGATGGTAAGCTAGTGGTGGACTTCTGGGCATTTCAAAAGCCGGAACAACAAGGAAAGGTAAGAGTTCCTGTTGCTATTTGCCTCCACAACCAATGCCCAGACATAGACTGCTACTGAACAAAGAGGCTCCATTCACAGATCATAACCATTAAGAGACTTTGAACAGGAATAACTGAACAGAAAAAACAGGTGCTCTAATGATTGAACTACTGTCTCTTCAACATACATATGAAGGTTTCTCATACCAAGTCAGACTACCGATCCCTCTACCTTAAATACTGACCAAATTAACTGGCAGCTTCTCTCCAGGGTTTCAGTCCCACCGGGTGATGCTATCGGGGATTGAACCTGGGACCACCTCCATACAAAGCAAGTGATCTAACCATTGAGCTGCAGCCCACCAACCTCTCAAACCAATATTGAGCCCTTACACTACCTTGGCAGTCTCCAAACGGGACGACGGGAGAAAAGAACAGAGCCAACTCTTTAAAACGTAGAAACATTACCCGGCTAGGAGGAAATTCATACTCACCACAGGCTATTAGGCAAAAGGCTTCTAAGCCTGTGGTAAAACTTCCTTTAGTGAGAAGAAGTAGGAACCAACAACCCTTTGCCTGGAATTGGCCTTATAGAGGCAGTCAGTTTGTTTCAGGGTCAAAGAGGATGCAACAGGGGCAGCCCACAGAGGCTTAATTTATGTTCTGCTCCACCCACATAAAAAGCTGGAGGAGAGACTGCTTTAAATATCAAAGGGGTCCATGGGTAAGGACACCTGAGCCCTCTCCCCTCTCCAGCCTTGCAGCACCTGACCCCCTTGGCTCACTTCTGGTACCTGAATTGGATTGGGCTATAGCTCAGTAGCAGAAGGCCACAGCTGAAATCCCTGGAATCTCCGCGCAAGGCTACGAAAGACCCTTCCCTGTCTCCAATCCTGCCAGCTAGTGTGGACAACACTGAGCTCCTTGGACCAAGTGTCTGGCACAGCAGAAACCAGCTTCTTAAATAACCTGTGCAGGCTTTAGAAAAAGGACACAAAGTGGTGGGAGTAACCCCTCACCCACAATATTAGACCCACCCAGCTATTCTGCTTTACACGTGAATGAGGCAGATACATGGGCAAACATGGACACCCTAATCGAGTCTTGCTTAAGAGAAAACTCAGATGCACATTTAAAATATTTAGACACAAATTTTCATTATTAAAAGAAAAGTTCAAAACGGTTTACATAGCAAAATAAATGAAAAGACAGTTCCCTGTTCCAAAAGGGCTCTCAATTCAAAATGTTTACACCAGGTGTTTCCAAGAAAAGTCAGATAAGAAAGGAAAAGGAATGAATCTCTTAGGAACAGAGACACTGAAATGTAACTAGCATTATTGAAAATGATTACACTGTAATTCTAGAATTGCCCTAGGTATACTTAAACTCAGCCCTCCTGCCAAAAAGCTCTGAGCCACTTAAGTATGGTTCCCAGATGGTGTGGTGGTAGGGTTAATTAGTATATAATGAACAGTATTTGCATATGGTAAATGGTGTATTTTGTACAAAGAGAGCTGATACAGGCAGATTTTGTGAAATGTAATAGCTGCTCTGTCCAGATGTCGATATGCTATGAATTGTGTAACTCATAACACAATGGCACATAAATCCTGGAACCCAGAAGAAACAGATCACCTTACAGGGCTGAGATGACTTAGTAACTACATGATGCATGGCAACATTATATGTATGCTATCTAAACAACTTTGGGGCAGGCAGAATTGGGGCTGAGCAGGCTCTTACTAGCCCGCAGGTGAGAAATTAGAGATGTGTGCATGCACCTAACACACACATAGCCATGCTCATAAGTATGCATGTTTGGTTGACTCAGGCTGGGTTCAGACATCACATAGTTTGCTGAGTTCAACCATGATTTCATGTTGTTCCTTTCCACTAACATGTTTTGGCTGGGGAGTTTGTTGTACCCAAGAATCCAGGATTTGAAGCAACATGTGAAGCTGGTTTGCAAACCACAACTGGCAGTGTGGTTTTGCATGATTCCTGAATTCCCATAACACATTTAGAGGGCTACTGCTTCACTTCAAGAGGATTGCTACAGCACGGGTAATGACAGTGAACTCATGAAGCCGAATCCCAAGCAGATGGAAAACAAAAGCAGACAAGCATCAATAAGCCATGGTTTGCATGGGGTATGTCTGGAAGCTCAAATGATCGTTCATAACCATGATTAACAGAAACCAAGGTTTCGTGTTATATTTGAACCCGGACTTCAGATTGTTTTTTAATCTCCTTGGAAATCATCTCTCTGAAGCAAGTTAGTTAAAAATAGGAAAAACAAATTCATTTTGCCACAGACTAGATACCCACATTTCATACCTCAGCAACACCATTGTATGTGCTTAAGGTTGAACAAGGAATCCTGATCTTCAGCATTTCACAATCGCCACATAAGGATTTTGACCTGAACTACAAGTGATACACACAGATGTTTTCCACGTGAATCATTTAACATGTTATTTTTGTCTTAACTAATTGTCTTGCTTTATCAATCTCTCTCCACTGTGCAAAAAATGCAGCTTTGTTATCGCTTTAAGAAAGTGACTTTGCCAAAAAGAAGGGACCAAAACAATGTTCAGATGAGTACGCAAGAGCAGAATATAGAGTTTATGTTAGTTTGGAGAGAAACAGCTATGCTGTTTCGATATTTGCTCTCCATCAGCATCCCCTAAGCGATGATGCTTCCTTCTAGCGCATGTCAGCATTTTGCAAAGAGGGATTCATTCTCATAAATTCATGGGTGAAAGAACATTTATGGGTTTGTTAAAATAGCAAGCAAAGACTGAGTGTACAATATATTGCAAATTGACTTCTTTTACAAATGGCCAGTTTCTGGAAAAGTGAAAAGATTTATTACTTCTAAGTGCCTGAACTGTAAATATTTTAAATCAAAACACAAAAAAATGAAGCTGCCTTTTAGAGTCCCATCTAGCACAGCCTAATAATGTCAACACTGACTGGCAGCAGTTATTTAACCTTTATGCTTCCAGAGACGAAACCTGGGATCTTCTGTATGCATGAGTTCCTCCACAAAATGAAATTAAGCTGCTTGTGTCCGGCAAATCTATAGATCAGTGTGAGCATCACACAAAACCATGGTTTTCGCTAATGGCAGCGGGAGTTTCCAGACATGCAGGCAGGCCATGGCTGGGAGTCATTTGTCTGCTTTTCTCTTCTATCTGCTCTGTACTTCACTCTCTAGATGCAGAGCCTCCACAGGCCAAGCAGCGATTGCAATGTAGTATGATGATTCATGAATCACGCCAAACCACACTTCCACAGGAACTAAGGCTTTTGTGGTCACAAGTATCATAGAATGAAGAATTCCTCCTATGGGCTTTAAGACCACATTCATCAAGTTTAACTCTTCCTAATGTTTCACCCTTAACTTCATAGGACATTGTCAAAGGACTAAAGGATCACCTAAGATACTGAACTCACTAGGAGCAGAGATGAAAAACCATACTTAATGCAAACCACAGTTTGCCAACCCACTTCAGACCACAGTCTTTGATTCTGGTTTGCCAACCTATCAAAAAAAAAACCAAAAAAAAAAAAACACAGCCTGTTAATTCAGACATCACACCAAACCAGAGTAAACCTTCCTGTACCTGAATTGAGCCTATCTGTCCATGTCAGCTATGCAACGTGTCCATGTATCCTGTGCAGATGTACTAAAAAACAGCCATCAAAACATGCACACAAACAATCAGGTAGTCACTTGCCTGTGGTGACTACTGACTAACACTGACTTTGAGCTACAGCAAAAGCACAAGCATCTTAATGGAACTTAACACCACCATAGCACTTCCAGTGCATCGCCTGTATTATCTTGATGGCCTCCTTACAAAAGCATTATTATCCCCATATTACAGATGGAGAAGACTAAGGTTAAGAGGGAGAGGCTTGCCAAAGACCACAAAGCATCTTTTGGTAGAGTTGAGCCTCAAATCCAGGAAGTCCAGATCTGCAGCTCAGTTTCTTATGCTTCATGACTCCAGCTCCCTTGAGCTTCCCATTCCCAGATAACATTCAAAGGCAAATGTGTACATTTCTCTTTGAGAGCTCTTAATGGGACTGAGGAGGAGACTCCAAAGTTGCACACATGACCCAAATGGACATTTAGGGAGTTGCGATTTGCAATCACAAGAACTGAGTGTACTTTGCCTCTGGAAAATAGGAGAATCCAAGGGGAGGGAGGCTGTATTTTCAACTTGGGTGGCACATCCTACTAATGTGGGTGCAACTGTTTGACAAGATAAAGCCTAGTTCATCTTCAGTGCCTTCCACGCTCATTGTGAATCACAGCAACATCACCAAAAGGCCAGGGCAAGCACAACAGCCAGATGCACACACTCCCTTGTCTTGCAAGCAAGTTGTGCCACTTGCAAACTAAAAGGGCGGAGGCAGGATTTTACAGTCCTTTGACAGCACTTTGCAATGCTGAGTTCTCACACCCACACAAGCCTCAGGTTGCGAACTTGGCTGCTCCGTACCACTGTTGCAAAGGCAGGGTGCTTCAGTGAAGGACTGTAGCTCTGAGGTCAAGCACATACATAGGCATGTCAGGTTCAGTCCCTGGAAGCATCTCCAAGTAGGCCTGGGAAGAGTTACCAAAAGGGCTGTTTTGTTTAGGGGAATTAGTATACTACCCTTTTTGGAACTTCAGGATCACAGGCTGGATAACAAGACGGCGTAATGCAAAGAAATTCCCTTTAGGTTAATGAGGAGACTGAGAGAAAGATAACTTTCAATAAAAGATTATATTTTTATTACAAAAGTACACAGGTAAACATAATGCACATGGTAAAACGATACGTATATATTTCTAGTACTTGCATCTAGTGTACCTAGCTTATGGTGGTTGCATGTGAAAAGTATTTGGTGCATCCAAGAAGATTAGAAAAAGGGAAAGATTGTAGGGAAGGATTTTAGGGGTCCCTGATCTGCCAATCCCAGTTGCTAACTAAAGATGGGGAGAGAAGGGGAGGAAAAGGGGGGGGAGAAGTGAAAGTGTTCTAGACGCGATATAGTTACCTTTCTTGTAGAGCAGTCGGATGGGGGGGGAAGAGTCCTGGGAGTCGGACCTTCTGCCTTGGGGGGGAAGAGTCAGAGAGAGTGAGCATGTGCCAGCCCTCTCTCTTAAAAAGGGTTTTTGCTGACCTGGAACTGACCTGGAGCTGACCTGGATGTACTTGCTTACTACACACAGTGGGGTACTTGGAATATGTAAAACAATGAATGATCAGGAAGTCAGTTATCAGCAATGGCTGGCTTGGGGGGGGGGAACTTACAACCTGCAGTAAACCAGGAAGGCCTTTCAAATCTGTATACGGTACTTAAAGAGTGATTGAGTTAAACAATACAAAGAATAGACATTTAAACAATGATTAGCTATGCCAGACTCTTTGACCCTAGGGAGGAGGATGTTGTCACCATGAGCTTGTGACTTTACCTGAATTTGGCCTGTGTGAGAAGTTTAAATGTGTTTGCATAAACAGTGATTGGATTAAAACAATTCACATGGAAGGGGAGGTTGTGTAATCCATGAGTTTGTAGCTTGACTGGGTTTTTTGGAAAAGTGTGCTGTGAGGAGGGTGGCCTGCATGATGTTTTACTAACATAACCAGATATAAAATCACAACTAAGGAAAAGGGGGCTTTTCACGTAACAGAAGGACCCATCTGATAGCCTCATGAGCTGCTGCCAGTCAGTGTAGGCAACAATGAGCTCGGTGGACCACTGGCCTGACTCAACAGAAGGCGACTTCCAACGCTCACACATGTTTTTCCCTTCCACCAAACAGGAATATTATTTAGACAGTGTTGTCACTTCACTAGCAACAAGGTAAAATCAGGGGGTGGGGGCGGGAAACCAGGCCTCAGGTATACCCTGAGGCCATAACAGACAAAGGATAAATCTAAAAGATGATAAGCTATCTTCAGGTTCAGCTGCAGTCTCCCCTGATTCAGGGATGCAGGGGAGCAACGGTGGGGAAAAAAATGTGCCTTTTTCTCCTACTTAGGGGCTTCCTAGAGGCAATTTGGTTGGCCACTGCTGGTCTGACCCAACCTAGCCCTTTTCTTATGATCCAGCCACCTAAATTTTAACCATGAGACAATACAGAGTGGGGAGAAGCAAGAGATCAGTGTAAATAAAATAAGAACATAAGAAGAGCCCTGCTGGATCAGGCCAACGGACCCTCTAGTCCAGCTTCCTGTATCTCACAGTGGCCCATCAAATGCCCCAGGGAGCACACAAGACAACAGACACAATCTGTGTCCCGGCGCCCTCCCTGCATCTGGCAATCAGAAGCAGCCTGCCTCTAAAACTAAGAGCTTGCACATACCTATTATGACTTGTAACCCTTGATGAACGTCTCCTCCAAAAATTTGTCCAATCCTCTCGGAAAGGCATCCAGGCAAGATGCAATCACTACTTCCTGTGACAAAGCGTTATACAAACTAATTACAGGCTGGGTAAAGAAATATTTTCTTCTATCTGTCCTAACGCTCCCAACACTCAACTTTCGTGTTGAGAAAATAAAGAACAGGTCCAGAACTGCTCCCTTGGTGATTTTTTTTTTTTTTTGAAATGATTGAAGATATTTGACACACACAATGTGACACTGGATCACTCTGGCCCTCCCTTGTGCAGGCACCAGACACGGTTCAGGTCTACAGAGTGGAGTGTCCATGCCCCAGTGCCCTGCGTGGTCCATTTGAAATATTTCTGAGTGCCACTTGTTTGTGCTGTCACTAGTTGGCTAGAAGCACTGGATTACCCCATAAGACGTCGGCCTATAAATCACACTGTTAAGAACTGGTTATAAATCTCGTAACACAAGAGGACAGTGGCGTATTCAGAAGGCAGAACAAACACAGGCTTTATCCCACCCTCCTTCTCCCTTGTCATTTACATTTGCGCCCCAGTGTTTTATTCAGCATTTCATAAGAATAATACATGCAAGACATGCCCCTCCCCCAGAACCTATATAGGCCAAGCATTGCTCTCTTCAGCTCTTGAAAGATAAAACAAGGGTAAAATAACCCACTGAAGGCAGCTTTCACTCTTTCAGTTGAGGCTTCCTTTGATCACAAATTGATCCAAGAACTCTGTGATTCAGTCATCACTAGTTCCATTTTACAGATGAGAGAGTTGGCACTGAGGCACAGTGGCCCACTTCAGAGATAAAAGGAAACCACAGTTTTCTGCTGCAAGAATGAGCCTTGGTGAACTGGAAGTTTACGTGCTCCTCTCTCCTGTAAGAACTGCAGCTTAGCATTGCCTACAAAGACAGAGGAGCTACCATTTGTTAACTACTGAGGGTCATCCTGGTTTCATCTGACTTCACTTGGTTAAGGAACTGCATGTCACACTGCATTTGTTTTTAAAGCAAAAGCAAACTTTGTCTTTCTTCTCATTCTGCACACAAAGGAGCAGAAGAAGGGACAAGGAGCTCAGAAGCCTGCAACTCTTCAAGACTTGTTCTCATAATAGGACATGATAGCTCCCCAACATATCTGAAGCCATTTAGAGATTTGACTGAGGCCAGCCAGTGACACCACAGCTAAGAAAGAACTTCAGCTCAGTTCCTGAAAACCCAAGTTTAGTTTAGGAATTGGAGTTTCCTCTTCCAGTTACACAACTTTTACTTGCAGAGAAGTGAAAAACAGGAAGTACCGCTGTCAACGGCCCAAAAAACACAAGTCTCGCTCTGTGCTTCCCCAAATGAGATAACTTTTAAGCATACATTGTAATGCTACTATAAACACACACACACACATATGCGTATGTATATATGCGCCATAATATATATTTAGGCCATAATATACACATATTCATTTGTTAATATTATATATTGTGTATATTATATATACACAAACATAGTAAATAATATATCGTATATATCAGTGGTTCTCACACATTTAGCACCCACTTTTTAGAATGAGAATCTGTCGGGACCCACCGGAAGTGATGTCATGACTGGAAGTGACATCATCAAGCAGGAAAAATTTTTAACAATCCTAGACTGCAATCCTACCCACATTTACCCAGGAGTAAGTCCCATTGACTATCATTGTTAAAAGAATATACATAGTACCTTGTTAAAAGTACAGGTCTGTAACATTTCCCCAAATGCAGTCACATTAAGGCCACACCTGGAGTACTGTACCCAGTTCTGGTCACCACATCTCAAAAAGGACATAGTGGAAATGGAAAAGGTGCAAAAGAGAGCGACTAAATGATTACTGGGCTGGGGCACCTTCCTTATGAGGAAAGTCTACAGCATTTGGGCCTCTTCAGCCTAGAAAAGAGGTGCCTGAGGGGGGACATGATTGAGACATACAAAATTATACAGGGGATGGACAGAGTGGATAGAGAGATGCTCTTTACACTCTCACATAACACAAGAACCAGGGGACATCCACTAAAATTGAGTGTTGGGAGGGTTAGGACAGACAAAAGAAAATATTTCTTTACTCAGCATGTGGTTGGTCTGTGGAACCCCTTGGCACAGGATGTGGTGCTGGCATTTGGCCTAGAAGCCTTTAAAAGGGGATTGGACAAGTTTCTGGAGGAAAAATCCATTATGGGTTACAAGCCATCATGGATATTTGCAACCTCCTGATTTCAGAAATGGGCTATGTCAGAATGCCAGATGCAAGGGGAGGGCACCAGGATGCAGGTCTCTTGTTATCTGGTGTGCTCCCTGGGGCATTTGGTGGGCCGCTGTGAGATACAGGAAGCTGGACTAGATGGGCCTATGGCCTGATCCAGTGGGGCTGTTCTTATGTTCTTAACTACAATTCCCAGGAAGCCGTGCAGGTCTCTTGTTATCTGTGTGCTCCCTGGGGTATTGGGTGGGCCGCTGTGAGATACAGGAAGCTGAACTAGATGGGTCTATGTCCTGATCCAGTGGGGCTGTTCTTATGTTCTTAACTACAATTCCCAGGAAGCCTTGCAGGTCTCTTGTTATCTGGTGTGCTCCCTGGGGCATTTGGTGGGCCGCTGTGAGATACAGGAAGCTGGACTAGATGGGCCTATGGCCCAATCCAGCGGGACTCTTATGTTCTTACATATCATGGTAGCATCAAATCTAATATATTAAAAATAAAATATTGAAATGTATGCGGACGCACCTGAAATTGGTTTGCGACCCACCTAGTGTGTCCCAACCCACAGTTTGAAAAACACTGGTATATACCAGTGGAAGAGGCAGACCATCCAACTTTGTGGGGCATGAGTGACTGAACTCAAAACATGGGCAAGCAAAGTAAACTGCAGTTACATGGCTCTTTTCCACTTGTCTTGATTTATGCAGCTCTTGAGAAACTCGCTCATTTATGCCAGCAGTTAAAAATAGGCATGAAAGTTTATTCAACATCCACACCCCATCCTAAGGCTCTGTTCTCATGATGCTCACATTCTCCTCCCTACTCCTGGATAAGACCCCCTCACACTCCAAGAACTCATCTACCCATTACCCACATGGACTTTTCCCCTGTCCCCCTGTACTGCATATTCCTCCTCTAAAGAATCAGGTTCCTCTCTCTCTCTTGATGCCACAACTGTATGGACACCCCCCTCCCGTAACTCCCCTCCAGGCTCATCTTGCACATCCCCCACTCTTCCTCCTCTTTCCCCTTCCCCTCCCCCACGCACCCTCAAACCTCTTCCACACTACCTCCCCTCCACATCTCATGCACCCTTTTCCCTGCCACATCGCTGCATATACACCCACAGGCCCTCCTTTTTCTCCATGCACTTTCCCCCGCCTACTGTCCGCATAAGAAGGGCCTCACTGGATCAGGCCAAGCGGCCCATCTAGTCCAGCTTCCTGCATCTCACAGTAGCCCACCAGATGTCTCAGGGAGCACACAAGATACTTGCATCTCGCTGCCACTCAAGGTGGGTGGGGAGGCAGGTGAGGCAGAGCCTCCCCACTGGAGTCTTTTGAAAAGCACCACTGTTGAGGTTGCACATAGCCATCATGGCTTGTAACCTTGGGTGCCTCACAAAGCTGTGGTGCTTTTTGAGGGACTCTGGTGGGGAGGCTCTGCCTCACCTGCCTCCCCACCCACTACACATCCCTGCTGTCGCTCCCTTGCATCTGGCACTCTGAGGTAGCCTACTTCTAAGACCAGGAGGTTGCACAGACCCATCATGGCTTGCAACCTGGGATGGACTTTACCTCCAGCAGCTTGTCCAAACACTTTTCAAGGCATCCAGGTCAGATGTCATCACCACATCCAGTGGCAAGGAGTTCCACAGACTCCATACTTCCCCCACAGCCCCTTCGCAGCCCCTTCTTCCCCTCTTACCAAATGGAAGTCTCACACCCCCCCAGCCCCCTTTCTCCCCTCTCCAGGAGCCCCTGGCCCCCCAGAGCCCCTCCCCCACGCCCCTCCCCCACCAGGGCGCCCAGGCCACGCCCACTCGGCTTCACTACACGTGACGTCACGTCACTCACCGCGCGCGCCAGGCGTCGCCCGCTCCTCTGCCTCGCCTCAGCCCCTCCCTTCCAGGTGCACGGCTGCCTCGCTCCCTCCCTCACAGTCCTCCCCCGCGCAGGCGGCTCCTCCAGCCCGGCCAGCCGACGCAGCCCCCGCCACGCGCCGCCTCCTCCTTCTCCATTCTCCTCCCTCTCCCCTCCCTCTCCTGGAGAAAGGCCGGTTGGAGAGAGAGTGGAGCCGGCGAGGGCACTGCGCATGCGCGCCGGCCCGCAGACGAGCCGAGAGGGGCAACAGTCGTCACGGGGACCGAGAGCGCATGCGCGCTGTTTCCGCGGGGGGTGGCACGCACGCCTCATGTGGGAGTAACTGCGCAGGCGCGAAAAAGGCGTTGACTGAATCCCTTTGAGGAGTACGCTCCCCGCACTCTACTGCGCAGGCGCAGTGTGCATCAACGTGGACAAGGCAATGCTACCAAGCAGCTTGTGCGCAGGCGCAGACGAAACTGCTTTGAAGAGAGCATAGACTTAGACGGTAGACTCACACATGGGTACTGCTGGGGACCTTGCATTTTTTTTCTTCTTTCTCAGCAGGAAGTGCAGCTGCCCATTGGAAACAATGGAGAAATCCTGTGTGTGCACTAATGTGCTTGTGCACATGCATGCATGCATTCTGGGGTGGCAATGGAGGAGCAAGAAACCCAGAAGTGGGTTTTTAAAGCTATTTTTCCACTGATTTAGTATCCACTGATTTTTTTTTAATCCACTGGAGCAGCCATTTTCAACCACTGTGCCATGGCACACTGGTGTACCGCGAGTGGTCCACAGGTGTGCCACAGGAATTTGGGGTTAGGTCATTTATTAACAGGGCCAATGGGAGATGTGAGCCCCCACTGGCAGCATGGTGTGCCTTGTCGATTGTCCAAAACCTGGTGGTATGCCTTGACCCTGCATTACAATCTCTGCGCATGAACTGGAGGTTGTCCATGACTTTGTGAACCTTGGCTCAATGATCTCCAACACTCTTTCTCTCGATACCGAGCTAAACAAATGCATTGGTAAAGCAGCTACCACGTTTTCCAGACTCACAAAGAGAGTCTGGTCCAACAAGAAGCTGACGGAACATACCAAGATCCAGGTCTACAGAGCTTGCGTCCTGAGTACACTTCTGTACTGCAGCGAGTCATGGACTCTTCACTCACAACAGGAGAGGAAACTGAATGCTTTCCACATGCGCTGCCTCCGACGTATTCTCGGCATCACCTGGCAGGACAAAGTTCCAAACAACACAGTCCTGGAATGTGCTGGAATCCCTAGCATGTATGCACTACTGAAACAGAGACGCCTGCGTTGGCTCGGTCATGTCGTGAGAATGGATGATGGCCGGATCCCAAAGGATCTCCTCTATGGAGAACTCGTGCAAGGAAAGCGCCCTACAGGTAGACCACAGCTGCGATACAAGGACATCTGCAAGAGGGATCTGAAGGCCTTAGGAGTGGACCTCAACAAGTGGGAAACCCTGGCCTCTGAGCGGCCCGCTTGGAGGCAGGCTGTGCAACATGGCCTTTCCCAGTTTGAAGAGACACTTGGCCAACAGTCTGAGGCTAAGAGGCAAAGAAGGAAGGCCCATAGCCAGGGAGACAGGCCAGGGACAGACTGCACTTGCTCCCAGTGTGGAAGGGATTGTCACTCCCGAATCGGCCTTTTCAGCCACACTAGACGCTGTTCCAGAACCACCTTTCAGAGCGCGATACCATAGTCTTTCGAGACTGAAGGTTGCCAACAACAGCCTTGACCACTTTAATGCCTTGTCAGTGTGCCATGAGTTGGGAAAGGTTGAAAAATCACTGCACTGGAGGGTCCAAAAAGGAACAGAAAATCAGGAGAAAAACTAATTAAATGCCTTTCTGAAAAAAACAGCATTCACCCAATAGGGGAAACCAGCAGGGAGGAGTGGCCATATGCACCCACATGTGCATGGGCTGAGCATGGAGTGCGTGCCCCCTGTGTGGTGCTGTTGCAAGCACAAGAAACGGGGGGGGGATGACAGGACTCTGATGTACTCTGCACAAGCTCAGAGGCATTCTCATCTTTTTGACATTCTCCAGAAGTTCCAAAGCCAGGACCAGGCTGTGGAATATACAGAATAATGACCAATCTGTGTTTTGCTGGTCCTTTTAGCAACTGTTTTTAGAAAGCTAACAGGGGAGCATGATCTGGCTAAAATAAAGCTGAGTCAGATTGAGACTTGTGGATTTCAATATGGGCCTTTTACTTTCTCATCCCCCAACAACTCAGGCAATGCTCAGAGTACTGTTGAAAGTCCAGAGTTCCCTATCCCCTCCCCACCTACACACCTATTGCAAAAAGAGTTGCAATCGGGAAGTGGGGGAGGGGGAACCAACAGCAATGAGCAAATACAAAACAGATTCCTGCAATGACTGCTTCTAGAAAGGAAAGTTGGGCAAGACAAGAAGTCCCAAGAAGGT
>NC_089829.1:6702155-6819655 GCF_035046505.1 Tiliqua scincoides
TGCCACTTTGGAGATCCTTCCACTCAGCTGTCTGTCATCCATGAAACTGACATCTCAATGGTTTTTGATTGGTTGGCAACCTTCAGTCTCGAAAGACTATGGTATAAGCCTACAGCACCCAGTATTCCAAGGTGGTCTCCCATCCAAGTACTAAGCAGGCCTGACCCTGCTTAGCTTCCAAGATCAGACATGTGCAGGGTAACAGTTGCTGCCGGTTTTTGATTATATTTGGTTCTTTAAGCTGGTTGTAAGAGGGGAAGGGGCTTCAGCTCAGAGGTCAGGAAGCTGTTTGAGTTGTGGGCAAGCAAAATGATCAGGAGGCTGGAATAAAGCAAGGTAGCAGCAACATCTGGGGGTTTTGAGTTTAGAAAAAAGGTGGCAAAGGGGAAACAAAACTGAGGCTGAGAAAATGATGGGTGGTGTGAAGAACTTAGAGAGAGGGAAGTTCTCTCTCACCCCTAGAACCAGGGATCCTCTGATGAAATTGATCAGTGGGGTGGTCAGGCTAGAAAAATGGAAGAACTTGGTCACAAAGCAGATAATTAATCTCTGGAATTCACTTCCACAAGACATGGTGCTGGTCACTAACTTCAATCCCTTAAAAGAGGATTTGGCAAATCCAGGATGGAGAAAAAACTCTACCAATGGGCTACTAGTCACAATGTAGCTACTGCATATGCTTCCTCCAGCTTCAGGAGCAGTCCACCTCTGACGACCAGTTGCGAGGAAGCAATAGCAGGAGACTAGTCTGCCTTCACCTCCAGCTTGTGGGTTGTCCAGAGGCCACTGTAGGAAACAGGATGCTGGACTTGATGGGCCTGGGTGTGATCCAGAAGGGATCTTCTTATAACCTTGTGCTTGTGGACTTCTGAAAATTTACCATCATCCAAAAGGAAGTGGTTTTGTTTGTTTGTATTCACTAGCAAATCGACCCTCCGTATGCCTGATCTTGTCTGATCGTGGAAGCTAAGCAGGGTTAGGCCTGGTTAATACTTGGATGGGAGACCACCAAGGAATAGCAGGTGCTATAGGCTTATACCATAGTCTTTCGAGACTGAAGGTTGCCAACCAATTCACTTCCATAAGACCCTGGGGATGACTGCTGGCTTTCAAAAGGCTTTGAGCTCAATACTATGCATGTCTTCTCACAAGTAAGATTCATTGTAGTCAATGGGGTTTACTCCTAGGTAAGTGTGAATAGGATTGGAGCCTTTGACAAATGGAGGCCAGGCCCATCCACAACTATTAGGCAAGATGGCAACATGAAGCTTCCAGCTTCAGAGGCAGTCTACCTCTGGACCTAGTTGCCGGGGGACAAGCCACAGCAAATGACCATTGCTTTCTCATGTTCCCTTTTGTAGGCTTTCCAAAAGCACTTGGGTCTCCACTGTACGAGGCACAGCCATGCAAATCTGGATCCATTTGATACTAATGGTTCCCTCCTCTGAATACAGCACTTTTGCAGACAGACCTGTATGAAAGACACCCCCAAAGGTAGATGTCAACTCTGCTGGTCCGCCATGCAAAATCCACGAGGTCCAACTTTGTTTTCCTAGCTATATGCTAAGCAGCTTCTGTTTCCATCTGCCACCTATCAAACACAGACAGTTGAGTGGCCTGCACATCAATAGCTCCGCCATCATTGTCCCCCAATTCAGCCTCTCCTCTTTACATTAATATTCTTTTCATTTGCCTCAATTTCTGTACCTCTTGGAGTCCAGATGGTCGAGCACACAGGTGAATTTGAAAACCTATCCAGCCAAAGGCAGCTTTTCACAGATCCCCTGGAAACCATCACAAAGGAAGAAGGAGAAAGAAGATGTGAAAATGTTTTTAAAGCCCTTACCTTTGCAAAAGCAACTTGCCGTCCCCTGGTTTCTAAAATGGGCAGCTCAGACAGCCCTGTTAAATCCTTCTCCTTAAGTACGGGCCAGATGAAAGGATTAGGAGCTTTGGATAAGCTCTGCCCGTGTGTTACCAAAGAACCAAGATAGAATTCGGAGAAATGCCAAAGTAATAAACTACAAAGAGGGGTTACTAGTCCTCATGCTTATGCACGAAGCCTGGGCCTGTGGCAAATGTCAAAGAGTCATAAGCCTTCAGAGATTCAGGGCTTCAGTGACAGCGCCTTCTCCATTGTGGCCCCCAGTGTGCGGAACTACCTGCCTCTTGAAGTCCATTTAGCTACCTCGCTGATGACTTTTCCACACACCGTTAAACTGTTTTCTGTCCCTTTAGTTGTTGGAGTTGGTCTGAGTGTCCCCCTTAGCCAAATTTTGGTTGCTGCTTTAGAGTGGTCCTTTTTTTTAAAGTGGATTAATTTTAGGTTGAACATAAGGCTTTTTATGTTTATAATTTTAGGTTGAACATTTAGGTTGGGGGGGAAAGCACCGTAAAAAGTTCCCCATACAGACAAATATACATTTGTACCAATGGTAGGACTAGGAAAGGATCCCTGAGCCTGGAACTCTGAACTGCTGCCGGTCAGTAATGACAACTTTTAGCTAAGCAGACTGATGATCAGACTCGGTTGGCAGCATTTCCATAGACACAAGTGCAGGAGATGTTGGTTTCTTTAGGGCTGTGTGTGTGCCATGGACCTTGGTACTCATGCTTTTGAGTTAATATTAAAGGCGGGACAGGCTGTCTTTTCTCTCCTTCGTTGCAGGTGGGATTGCTAAGATGGCCAGAGTCTCATTCTCCCCCTGTAATTCCGTCTCACTCTGATCAAGCTACATACAATAAGAATGGCAACAACCACTCTCTTCGCATCTTGAAAAACACCAGTGTTCAGCAGAAGCTTCGGTGCAGTGGTGGAGAGTACCTGTTGGGGTAACCTGAGTGGCCTGGTGGCTTAAGTGGCCTGGTGGCCCCCCAGCCTCCAATCCTCCACACTTCCCCATGAGCTTTGTCTCCCTCTTCCTTTTCCAGTTCAGGGAGTGGAGAGAAGCAGTGGATGTGAGAGGATGGATGGAGGCGGGGATTTGAGCTAAGCTGCTCCTTAGGCTACTGCCTCAGTTAGCCTCATGGATGGACCGGATCCATAGGTGGACAGGGGGGGAAGGGGGAAGAGAGAGAGAGATGTTTGGTGACTCTTCTGTGGGTTTTTTTTTGTTCCATTTTTTGGGTTAATTTGATTTTCTTTATTTTGAATTATCTACAGAAAGCTTAATAGTATAAAATTGGTTTTTGTTACAGTCTTCGTGAAGCTTTGCTTTTTAGCACTGGAAAAGCCGGACAAGGATTCTGCAAAAAGAGTGGTTTTGGTGGGCAATCTCAAATCTTTATTTTTGGTCAAGCTAAGAAACTCTGTTGATGTGGCGCCCTCTAGTGCATCAAACATATTCATCACTTTTTGTATCCCCCTCCTTTCATTTGTCTCCTTTTAAAAACTGGGGCTAAGATTATGCAGTGATTCCTGTCCAACCCCTGTTTTAGGTATTAAGTAGGTTTTAAACAAAAGGACAAGAGAGGAAATATTGTCCTACTGTGTTCACCAATGTGATTTTTTTTTTTTAAAGCATGAAATGAGGAACGTGATGGGAAGTTTATGTACAGTGTAGAAAGAGCCACCGGGTAGATGGGACTCGTCAACATGGGAAAGCAGCTCATCTGAGAGAAGGAAAACTCTGATCCCAAACCTCCACTGCCTTGTGGCTACATCCAGTTAAGGAAAAGGCTTCAGGAGTCAACCTCGAGGCAAAATCCAGAGCCGGAGTCCCTGAGGCAGTTCATGGCTGAACACAGTCACACTCTTGCAACTCCTGCGACGCGTATTGGCTTCTGCCTTTCCATTGGACCATTGCAGCAATGTGGAGAGGGGGGATTTGCTGCATGGGTAACAGTCTATCCTCCATATCTACTCTACCCAGGCTTTGCTCACTGGAGAGGACACTCTGTTCCAGAGCCACCGCTCAGAGTGCAAAACCATAGTCTTCCGAGACTGAAGGATGCCAGCCACTAGAGATTCCTGTGCATGTTCTCCTCCCTCTTACAGTGCTAAAACCTGGGGGGATGAACAGTGTTACCCAAGGAAACAGATTAGCAGGAGAGTCAGGAGGGACGAAAGACTGTCCTGTGCAAAAATGAGGACTAGTATTATTATTATTGAGACCTGATGTGGTGTAGTGGCTAAAAGACAATGAGAATGCGTCTTGCCAAATTCCTGAATTGAGCTCTGCCTAAAGAACTTCTGCCCACTTTAAACTAATTAGTTCCCCCAGTTAACCATAGGTAGATCTAGCAGACTGCACAAACTACCCCTGTACCCCAGCACCAGCAGGAAGGAGACTAGTTGAGGGCTGGCTTGCCTGTAAGTCTGCAGGGTCTCTCCTTCAAGCAGCAGTGCTTTTGGGTACACCAGCACCACCTCAGCTCTCCACCACTCGGCAGGCAGTCTCTGTTGGATTAGTCCGTTAGTTTGTCAGTACAGTTAGTTTGTAAGGGGAACCCACACTGAATAACCAGCTACAGTGGGACTGCTTCTGAGTAGAGCTGCCAAGGACCCTCCTTCCTCCTTCTTGCCACTTCTGTCCCCGCTCTCTTGCAGTTTGTCCCACCCCTCCCACCCTGTTTACAGATGGGCAAATACAGTAGGTGACTTTGAACTCTCTCTCTCACTCACTCACACACACACACACACCAGCAGCAGCCCTGTTTTTCTCCATGGTGGGCTTTTTAAAGGAGGTGACTCAACTCAAGTCCTTTAGAGTCATGCAAGGGTAGCGGCTTGGAAAGTGTTCCCATTATGACTCATGGGGGGGTGGAGACTTGTGATTCGACTCAAGTCCCACTGGATTTTCCCATCCCTGGAGCCTACCACAAAGCCCAACCTGGACCGTGAGCCTCCCCGCTCCAAGAGCCCAGTGGACAAGTTGGGTAGGCGAGTGGGGTGGCCAATGGCTCCCTTTCTTTCCTGCCTGGTGGTGGCCAATCAAGATGCAGTCTTCTCAAAGGCTCCGTATTTTTAACACTGACTGGCAGTGTCATTCTAGGATTCCTGACAGGATTCTTTCCCGGGAGATGCTGCCAGGGATTGAAACTGGGACCAAAAAAGGGGGGGCTCTCATGGAGCTATGGCTGCTCCTTCAGTTCTATGAAAAGCACTTTGCCTTCTCCCCATTTATTGTTAAGGACTTGTGCATCTTCACCTATTAAACCTCAGAAGGGGGAAATGTGCAAGAGGGCCTCCCTCCATCATCTCAAGAGGCAGACATATTTGTAGAGGTCCAAACCAGGGGCGGCCCAACCATGAGGCCAACTGAAGCAGTTGCATCAGGTGGCAGATTAGTGAGGGGTGCCCATGCCTATCTTCCTCCTTGCTTTCACTGGTCCATCTTCACTCCCTGGATTGGAGAAGGAAGAGGGGACAGAGAGGAAGAGGAAAGGTGGAGGGGAATGCTAAGCTACAGCAATGGAGAGTGGGGGGATCAGCAGAGCCGGTACATTATCTGGAAAGAGGAGTAGCATTAGGCATGCCGCCTCGGGTGTCAGGAGGTCTTGAGCCAGACCAGGTCCTGATCCACCTGGTGGTGGTTGGCAACCTTCAGTCTGGAAAGACTATGGTATAAGCCAGGGGTGTCTAAACTTTTTGGCAGGAGGGCCACACCATCTCTCTGACACTGTGTCAGGGGCCGGGGAAAAAACAAAATAATTTGCATTTCAAATTTGAATAAATTTACATAAATGAATATATTGGAGATGGAACTTATATGAATGAATGAAGGTCTTGCAATAGCTCAAGGCCTATAAAAGGCCTTGCAGAAAGCAAGGCCGGCCTTTCCTTCACTGCTGCTACTGCATCACAGACGTGAAACAGCAAGTAGTGGAGGGAGCCCTCTTCCCACAGCTCACGCAAGAAGTCAAACACTTGCCCTCATGCTGAGAGCAGTTGCGTCAGGCCAGCATGGGCTATAGCAATTCTCCGGAGGGCCGAAGGCTCATTGGAGACTGGGGGCTCCCCACGGGCCGGATTGGGAGTCCCCAAGGGCCGCAAATGGCCCCCGGGCCGGGGTTTGGGCACCCCTGGTCTAAGCCTACAGCACCCGGTATTCCCAGGCGGTCTCCCATCCAAGTACTAACCAGGCCTGACCCTGCTTAGCTTCCGAGATCATGGTCTAAGCCTACAGCACCCGGTATTCCCAGGCGGTCTCCCATCCAAGTACTAACCAGGCCTGACCCTGCTTAGCTTCCGAGATCATGGTATAAGCCTACAGCACCCAGTATTCCCGGGCGGTCTCCCATCCAAGTACTAACCAGGCCTGACCCTGCTTAGCTTCCGAGATCAGACGAGATCGGGCATGTGCAAGGTATTTGCTTGTATATCCTGCCTGGAGCTCTCAAGCGGGAAAGACCTCTGCACTTCGTGGCCTTAGGCAAGACCCTCCCACCACTCCCCCTCAGTCTTCCTGTTCTGCACTATGGGGCTAATAATTTACTAGGCTTACATTAAGCTAGAGCTCAGAAAATGCTTTGCACACTCAACCCCCCCCCCCAAAGCTATTATTAGCTGTGAATTCCAGGTGATGGGAGACCATAGTGTTTTGTAGTCAAACATCAGGGGTTAGAAGATCATATGGCTTACCTGGACCAGAAGGCATTTCATTGGCTTTCCCACAGATGGGGCCTCCCCCCTTTTGTTCACACTCATTGCAGTGCCCTGTGTGGGCAGCAGGTGGCATAGAGAGCTGACTGTTGCCAAGACAAAGACTGACACCCATTCTGCAGCCTTGCTATTTACAGCTCCTCTCGCCCACTGATGATTAAAAGAGCCTATTCTGGAGTGGCTTACCTCCATTGGATAACGTTAAAAAAAAAAAGACTTTAATTTTGTCTTCATTCCGTTGTAAGCTACACAATGCAGTCCCTCCTGGACAGCTGCCTTCTGCTGAGTCAGACCATTGGTCCATTTCGCTCCTGATTGTTGGACACTGACCGGCAGCATCTCTCCCGGGATTCGACAAGGAGGCCCTACTTGGGGCTGGGACTGAACCTCTGCAGCCTTCTGCCTACGAAGTAGACACTCCACATTGGGGTGATGGCTCCTTACCAAATATTGCCCAGAGATGAAGCTCACTTTCCTAGCTCAAGAGACAGAATGTTTCTACAAAGCTGCTTCTTGCTGAGTTTTACCTTGGTCCTAGCTCAGTACTATCAGACACAGACTGGCAGAATAGTTGTAGGCAGAGACCTTACTCAGCACTACTAGAGATGTTGCCAGAGATCGACCCCTGGGGCAATGGTGTAACTAGGAGGTGGGGAGGGTTCAGACTGCATTTTTGAATAACACCACCATGTTATATATCATTCAGTGGGCAATTTTGAGAAATTATCGTCCACCTTTCCCATGTCAAAGCAAATGCCCAAGGCGTCTTTCCAATTTCTTGCAGAATGCAATGAAACCAACCCCACCAAAATATCTGTATTCTGTCAAAAGTTAGAGCCAAATCATTTGAAAAGGAAACGCAACTGCCTTATGTCACACAAAGTGGATTTTCTGAACTTAAAACTGACCAATAAGACTGATTATTCCAAGAGCCTGTGAGGTGTTGTTACGACACACAGCAGGGAACCAACAAGGTGTAGGTTCTCATTTCCATGCATCAGAGCTAATACTAGCACTCGTGTTCAGTTGTGTGAGTGTCGTCACGTTGGCCACTGCTTTTTTGTTGGCTACTGATTGGTTGGGTGACCTGTACTATTATCTAATAAAATAAAGTTAATGGGGTTACACCAATCCTAGGGGGTCCACTGCATGTAGGCTGTGCTCACAATATCATAATTTCTTCTGTATGGTCTGGAATGGAAGGAGGCTGACACAATGAGCTCTCGCACCAAGTCACACAAACCCTAGCGCCATCTCTGCCCTGAGGACTCCTGCATAAGAGCCCGAGGCTCTAACCACTGAATGACGCCCCCTCAGGGCAAGAATAAGCCTGAATGCACATGTTCACATTGGCAATTCTCTTGCTTCATGAACATTCGAAGCTGTTTCCTAGGGAGTCAAGCCATTAATCTGTCTAGCTTAGTATTGTGCACCCCAACTGGAAGCAGCTCCCCAGGGGTTCAGGCAGGGTTCCTCCCACTACCTAGGAATGACAAGAGTTGAATCCAAGAGACTCTGCCTGCAACTTTACCACTGAGCTCCGGGCCCCCAAGTATGGGATAGAATTTAGAATATATTAACAAACATAAAGGAAAAAAATCCTTGATGTTAACTACAGTCTGGGAACATTAAATGTACAAAACATTTTCAGGGTCAGGTATAACTTGGCTCTTCATGGAAGCCTCTTGGGGCAGAGACCTGCATTTTTTTAGAAAAGTCACTTTTCTAAAGCACAGGGAGCATGGATGTCAAGGAGCCTCAGTTTTCCAAACCTGAGAGGTTTGCCCAAGTGAAGGATGCAAAAGTGAGACAATAGAGTTTGGGTGTGTCATTGCCAGAAGTGTTTTGCCCTTCAATTCCTCCCGGTTGACGCTGCTGCCCATTCAGGCACAAAAGATGCCCTAAATAATGCATTGAGACCAGCTGGTGGGGAGGCTGTTGATGGCCATTTCTTCCAACAGAGCTGAAAACCTCCGGCTCGCGCTCGGCGATGGCCGGGTAATGTTCTCAAGGGGCAATGTTTGACAGCTCCCATATCCTTCACTCCGACTTCAATGGAGCAGGCCCAGCTATGGTTTCATCACATCCTTCCTCTCCTGTCTCAGCTTTTGCTTTCTGTGGCTTTGCTATAAAACCAGTGGTGGTGGTGCATTTTCCAACATGGAGTGGCCATGTTTTTTTCCTGGCCCAGAGCCAGGAACCAGAGAGGGTCAAATCAGATGTGAATTTGAACGCCTCTCTACTCGGAGAGGTCTGCTGGAATGAATAACCTACTTGGCTTCAGGGACCGCACAGAACCGCTCGCCCAGAGGCAGCAGAAGACAGGCTCAGGGAGAGGGGTCTCCTTGCTCAGCTCACAACCATTACCGCACCCTGCCATGCTGGGTGGAGAGGACAGCACCCTCAGTGTTGGGCCACTGGAGGGCCACAGGGAGAAGAGCCCTAGTGGACCAAGCCCCAAACGGATCTAGTCCAGCATCCTTTTCTCTTAGTGACCCAGCAACTATCTTGGGGAAGTCCACAAGCATGAGGTGACGGCAGAGCCCTCTCCCACCATAGCTCCCCTGCAACTGGCATTCACACTCCCCCACCCACCCACCCACCCAGAGTTAGCACATAGGTGACTAGTAGCCCTTGCTAGACTGGTCCTCCATGAAGTTGTCTAATTCGCTTTTAAAGCTAGCTGCGATCACTACATCATGTGGCAGGGAGTGCCACAGACCGACTGCGTTGCCCATCGCACATCCTGAATCTTCCACCACTCTCTTTAATGGGGTGAGCCCCCGGTTCTAGTACTGAGAGGGAAACAACCCCTCTATCTGCTGCCTCCCAAGTCTTGCCTAATTTGATTTTCTGAGAGCCGGTGCTTGGTTGGAGAGTCAGCAGGCGTCCTGGTGTTGAATCTAGTAGGAGAAAAATCCTGCATCTCACAAAAGGAAAAAGGCAAGGCAGGGAAGCAAATGCACACTCAGCATTGCTGATCTTTAAAGGCGGATCAGCAGAGTTATATATGGCTCCGTCCCTCTGTCCATTGATATTTAGAAAGCTGCTTTCCATGAGGGCCGTTGCTCATAGAGAGACCGCCTTGAAACCAACCTGAAAGCCTGGAGCAGCGCTGCTGAGTTAGCTGGGCTCAGGCCACAGTGTTCCGTTTCAAGGTGCGGTGAAAGTTTTTGTCTTCAAGGCTTTTGTGAAAGAGGCGTGCTTGGAACCAGAAAGCATTTGGAAGACGCCTGCACGATGCACCACTAGCATTCCAAAAGAATCCCACCTCTGGAACTCACCGTGTTCCACATTTGTCATCATTACAGCTACAACATGGCTTTTCATTTGTTTGGGGCCTTTATGCCCCTCCCTTTTGAATGTTATTTTTCTCCTTTCCTCCCAGAAAAATCAATCATTCTGGAAACCAATTAAGGCCCAGCAGTGAACACCAAGACAATTTTGGAATAAGAAAATACATAATTCTGCACTCCAAATGGATGACTCACGCTGGCCAAGTGCCAGCCCCAAATAGGCTCTCCAGGCGGTGAATTCTTCACCTTCGCTTATGTTTGGCTGTGGCTAAATTGGAGGCTTTAAATGTGCGGGAAGGACTTGATCCCACTGCCCACAAAAACCCAAGAAGGCCCAGGATGCATTATTCGTAAAGGTGTTTGTTTCCCATAAGCTGAAATCCTATCCACACTTACCTGGGAGTAAAGCCTACTGACTATAATGGCACAAACTTCTGAGTAAATATGCATAGAATTGAGCTTAGTCTTACTCAGGGATGCCCAAACCCTGGCCCTGGGGCCACTTGCAGCCCTCAAGGCCTCTCTATGCGGCCCTCAGGGAGCCCCTAGTCTCCAATGATCCTGCACTGGCCTGCTGCAACTGCTCTCAGCGTGAGGGCAACTGTTTGGCCTCTCCAGTGAGCTGTGGGATGAGGGCTCCCTCCACTGCTTGCTGTTTCATGTCTGTGATGCAGTAGCAGCAGCAAAGGAAAGGCCAGCCTTGCTTTGTGCAAGGCCTTTTATAGGCCTTGAGCTATTGCAAGACCTTCATTCATTCATATAAGTTCACCTTTAATATAATCATTTATGTAAATTTATTCAAATTTGAAATGTAAATTAATTCAGCCCTCCTGCCAAAAACTTTGGACACCCCTGCCATAGATCACACTTGGATGTTGCAAAGCCTAAAGGAAGGGAGGACCCATGGGTAAAAGGAAAAGGGAGGAAGCACCCTAAAACTCAAGTGAGGGAGGTCCATAGGGGTGGCTTTTTTCCTTAATTCATAAGCTGCTTGCTTTAGCTGAGTGCAGCTTGGCACAGGAGACCCTCGAAGGTGATCATGGGGTGTGTGGGGGGGGGGGGAGAGCTGGAATTGGAGAACAAAGCATGTGCTTGATGCAATGGATCTGTACATGGCCCCACTTGCATGGTGGGCTCAGCCTCCCCCATGCTTGCCAGTACTGATGCCCTCACACCTGTAGGTGCTAGAAGAAGTGAATGTGTCTTAGAAGAGCAGGATGTTATATACCACTCCTGTGCCAGGAAGGGAAACGGTACACTGTTATACAGAGAAGAGCACTCGTAGCTCACTGCTTAGTGCACCCGCTTCCCATGTAGAAGGGCCTGCCTGAATTCAATCCCTGGAAGCATCTTTGGATAGCCCTGTCTGAAACGCCTGGTGTCCGCTGAGAGATGGTGACTGGCCTGGAGAGTTACCCTGTGACTCTTGCGCAAGCAGAAATTCTAGATGTTGCCTCTAACCACTACACCAGGGGGGTCCAAACATTTGTGCAGGAGGGCCACATCATCTCTCTGACACTGTGTCAGGGGCCAGGGAAAAAATAAAATTAATTTGCATTAAAATTTGAATAAATTTACATAAATGAATATTGGAGCTAGAACTTATATGAACGAATGAAGGTCTTGCAGTAGCTCAAGGCCTATAAAAGGCCTTGCAGTAAGCAAGGCCAGCCTTTCCTTTGCTGCCACTGCTGCATCACAGATGTGAAACAGCAAGTAGTGGAGGGAGCCCTCGTCCCACAGCTCAGGCAAGAGTCGAACAGTTGTCCTTATACTGAGAGCAGTTGAATTGGGCCAGCACAGGCTCCAGCAAGTCTCTGGAGAGCCAGAGACTCATTGGAGACTGGGGGCTCCCTGAGGGTCTGATTGGGAGCCCCCGAGGGCCACAAGTGGCCCCCGGGCCAGGGTTTGAGCACCCCTGATCTATGGCATCCCACTGTGTTAAAAACAAAACGCGGGTACATTTTCTCAAGGCGCAGAGCATTAATAACCTGCAGCTCTGCTTTCTTCTGCTCTGAGCACGCGGTTGTTTTATGCTGTACTGTCAAATTTAAACCCATGCCTTTTCTCCCCCCTATTTTTAAAGGCAGTTTCATCCCCTCAAAGGTGGAGGAGTTGTAGGTTTGGCTGACGTCCTCCTCGCACCCACAATTAGTTGAATTTCAGGATTTACTAGTGAAAGGACTGTGGGTTTGATCAAATTGCCCTGTGTGGGGCAAAAACAAAAATGTTTCTCCTACCCCACAGCCTATAAGCTGCTTTTTGCACCTGGAGCCGATCAAATGGGTGAACTGCAGTGGTTATACATCGGCGAAAGACAGGTTGGGTACCCAAGCAGATTGCAATCTACTGACAGAGCCCTAGGTCAGTGTTTCTCACCATTTGTCCCCCACTGCACCACTTCACATGGTTTGCCTATAGGAAGTACCACCGGAAGTAACCAGCAGTTAATATCATTGCCAATTACTTCCAGATTGGGAGGCCAGACACAGCACTGATAAGAGGCTAAGCAAGGACAGGCCTTTTTCAAGCGCATGAAAAATGCACGCTAGAGCTCTGGCCTCTGCATCTCTGGTCTCACTGCCAGGTGGACAGGGTCTGGACGTCCCATGAGTACTGCCGGACACCACCTCATGTGCCACCAGAGGCACTCGTACCATTGGTTGAGAAGCCCTGCCCTAGATGATTTGCAAGAGTGATGTTCAGACTTTGAACAGTTGGTTAGCAAGGAAAAAAATTAACTGCCATCCTTGCCCCAGCAAATTTCTCCAGTCATTTTTTTTGAACTAGTACTCTGCAGAACTGCTAAGGGGAGAGGAAATCAGCCACCAGCTGTAAAGGCTCACATGCCCGATCTCGTCTGATCTTGGAAGCTAAGCAGGGTCAGGCCTGGTTAGGATTGGATGGGAGACCGCCTGGGAATACCGGGTGCTGTAGGCTTATACCATGATCTTGGAAGCTAAGCAGAGTCAGGCCTGGTTAGTACTTGGATGGGAGACTTCCTGGGAATCCCGGGTGCTGTAGGCTTATACCATGATCTCGGAAGCTAACCAGGGTCACGCCTGGTTAGTACTTGGATGGGAGACTTCCTGGGAATCCCGGGTGCTGTAGGCTTATACCATGATCTCGGAAGCTAAGCAGGCTCAGGCCTGGTCAGTACTTGGATGGGAGACCGCCTGGGAATACTGTGCGCTGTAGGCTTATACCATGATCTCGGAAGCTAACCAGGGTCAGGCCTGGTTAGTACTTGGATGGGAGACTCCCTGGGAATCCCGGGTGCTGTAGGCTTATACCTTGATCTCGGAAGCTAAGCAGGGTCAGGCCTGGTTAGTACTTGGATGGGAGACTCCCTGGGAATCCCGGGTGCTGTAGGCTTATACCATAGTCTTTCCAGGCTGAAGGTTGCCAACCACTTTGTAAAGGCTCCTATTTAAAGCTCCATTTTTATCAACCACAAGTGGAACAAATTTTGTCATTTTTAATGGCTCCTTCTTTGTTGGGCATTACAAGTGGTGCCAAATATCCTCCAAAGGATTCCTAGCACCAACAGCAAACTAATACTCAAGGTGGTGGTGGGGGGAGAGCACTGGCACTTAAACTAGTATAGAACTGATAAAACTGGGGAGTGATATTCCCATTATTTAGCAAGGGGAAAGTAACTGTTCCTCTGCACCCCAGCATAGTGTCTTTTTCTAATGGCTGTTTGCTGCTGGTTTCTTCTGCATCTTTTTTAGACTGTAAGACCTTTTGGGGACAGGGAACCACTGTTTAATTTTCTCTGCAAACAGCTTTGCGAACTTTTTTTTTGGTTGAAAAGCAGAATATAAAATATTTGAAATAATAAAAAGTTCAGAGCCAATGGCCAGCTTTGGGCCAGAAAGATCACAATTCAAATCTCCATTTACGTATGAAGCTTAGTGGCTGATTTTGCACTGGGCAGTTTCTCAGCCTGACTCTCCACTTATAAAAAAAACAGTTGGGATGCCATCGGTGCAACCCACCTAAAGGCAGCCTACATAGGCTCTAGCAGAATGCAGACATACTAGAGGGCTCAGGCAGCCTTGCTCCAAGACCACACCCAATAGACTTCATGTGGCTGGTGGCGCCCCCCCCCCACATATGTAGGATTTGTGGACCGCATGTGGAGCATAGCACAGAGAAAGCAGCCAAAGACAAGATGCTGTTAGATAGCATGGTGTGAGATCTGCCAATCATGGCAAGCTTGAGCTACCATTCCTCCTCCTCTGCCAGGAAGGAGGAGAAACGTGCATTGTCTGGACATCTGTTTCCAGGGAGGGCGGTCTTTCTCCTTCCATCGATTAAACAAAAAGCAATATCAAAACTGGAAACAGCAGGACTGTTCTGTGTGCACTTCAAACTCATATGCTGCAGCTGTTGGGACACTTTGCTGCTTAATATCCCTCTCAACACACACACACACACACACACACACACACACACACACACACACAGAGTCAATGACCTCCCCAGAACCACAGACTGCCTGTGTACCCAGCATTGGAAAAGATCCTTTAAACATGAATTTGTTGCCGGTTAAAACACATTTAATCACTTGTTTGCAAACCCACCATGCGTAATAAAAAAGATTAGTAAGAGTAATCATGAGTACAAGATCAGGGAGATACGGGTAGCTGGTACAGATACCTTCATAAAACTGGCATTGGAAGGCCACTCCAAGAAGCATGATTCAACTGCAAAGAGAGGTACCTTAAGAGACAACAGGCTGGATGATTTCTGCAAATAAACCAGGCCATGTGCTTAGCCCCCACTTCCTAATCAAGACAGTGGGATCAAGGGGAAAATTTCATCCCAATTCCAGAGATCCCTCCCTCCTGTTCCTTCTGAGAATGCAAGTTTTCTTTTAAACATGTTTAGGGAGACACAACGGGAAAAGACTGTCCTAGCAAGAGGAAATAGCCTGGCTGGTGTTTTCTTTTTTAATGGGGCAATCATCACACAAGGGAAATAAACCATACAAGAGCAAAACACAGGCTAGTTGGAAGCATTTATGTTTTTCAAAGGCACAAAATTAAAATTCTGATGGAAGAGCCTTTTGAAAAACCAGTCTGAGGTTCCTTGGGGGCCTCCATGCAAGACAAAGAGTCAGAATGGGCTGGCAGAATGGGCAGCAAAATGGCAGATGCGCTTCAATGTCAGTAAGTGTAAAGTCATGCACATTGGGGCAAAAAATCAAAACTTCACATATAGGCTGATGGGTTCTGAGCTGTCTGTGACAGATCAGGAGAGAGATCTTGGGGTGGTGGTGGACAGGTCGATGAAAGTGTTGACCCAATGTGCGGCGGCAGTGAAGAAGGCCAATTCTATGCTTGGGATCATTAGGAAGGGTATTGAGAACAAAACGGCTAGTATTATAATGCCGTTGTACAAATCTATGGTAAGGCCACACCTGGAGTATTGTGTCCAGTTCTGGACGCCGCATCTCAAAAAAAAGACATAGTGGAAATGAAAAAGGTGCAAAAGAGAGCGACTAAGATGATTTTGGGGCTGGGGCACCTTCCTTATGAGGAAAGGCTACGGTGTTTGGGCCTCTTCAGCCTAGAAAAGAGACACCTGAGGGGGGACATGATTGAGACATACAAAATTATGCAGGGGATGGACAGAGTGGATAGGGAGATGCTCTTTACACTCTCACATAATACCAGAACCAGGGGACATCCACTAAAATTTGAGTGTTGGGCGGGTTAGGACAGATAAAAGAAAATATTTCTTTACTCAGCGTGTGGTTGGACTGTGGAACTCCTTGCCACAGGATGTGGTGCTGGCGTCTGGCCTGGACGCCTTTAAAAGGGGATTGGACAAGTTTCTGGAGGAAAAATCCATTATGGGGTACAAGCCATGATGTGTATGCGCAACCTCCGGATTTTAGAAATGGGTTGTCAGAATGCCAGATGCAAGGGAGGGCACCAGGATGAGGTCTCTTGTTATCTGGTGTGCTCCCTGGGGCATTTGGTGGGCCGCTGTGAGATACAGGAAGCTGGACTAGATAGGCCTATGGCCTGATCCAGTGGGGCAGTTCTTATGTTCTTATGTAGTCAAACAGTAAAAAAATTAAAAATAAAAACAGTAAAAAATTAAAAGAAAAAATTGTACATAGGCAACCCAAAGAACCACTTCAAAGAGGTGTGTGTGTACTGGAACCCATGGCAAGTTAAGGTGCATATATCAGTAGTCCAGCAAGGTCCTATCTTGAAAATGTTACACTGAGGGGATTTCACTTCAGCTATTCATCTCAGGGGTGCTTTTCTACCTCAATTAAATGAAGTGGGGGAGGGGGTTAAGGAAAAAAGCCATCCTCTTCAGGCAAATATACTTTTTTAACAGAGAAGGGATTGGAAAGTTCTCAAATCCAACCCAAGCGCACCAAACACCAACTCCCCTTCAGAGTGATTGGTTCATTTCAGCTACCTATTCCATTCCTCCCAGCCCCTCCAAGTGTAGAGGTGGCAGAAGGAACATACTCCAAGGGCAGTACAAAAAAGAGAGGAATGGGTTAACGTGCAGGCTTCAAGACAAAAAGTCTTGGTACTCACTGGTGATCACTGCCCGCCTGCCCCGCCATCCCAGAATTTTCTCCCCAATTGCAGGCATCAGACACACTGTGACACAGAAACAGCATAGACATCGCATGTGCTTCAGAACTTCACAATCCCAGCTCCAACTCAGGAAGGAAAAAGAGCAGTCACAGCCAACTCATGTCAAACTGCTTTATTACATCTTAAATAACAGTACATTTTAATATAGTATCTATCTTGCATCCAGCTTTCTTGAAGTACACTGACTTTTGAAATTAAATACAAAAAAGGTGAAAGATACAAGGGTGTGGAAAAAGCTCTACGGAGGGTCATCTCATGAGAGGGTGGCAGGAGGGGAAGGGACGTGGGTTTGTTTTGTTAAAACTTTTTTTTTTTTTGAAATGCCAAACCCAGGCCTAAAAATGCACGGTTACAGCACATTTTGTACAGAATAAAGGGGGGTAAAAGAAGAAACCAAAAACCAGAATGGGTAAGAGAGCCATTGGTTGCAGCAAAGGGGGGGGGGGATTCTGATAGAGAGAGAAAGCAAAGAGGGAGAAAAGGTTGTTGAAATGGTTTTGCTACCCAAATGCTGTTTAAATTTCTTTTCTTTTTTTTCAAGAACTAAGCCAGGCTTGGCAGATGAGAATGGAGCCTGATCTGGAAGAAAGGCTCTAACTAGAGCCAACTGGCCACTAGGAATTTAAAATCCATAAAATGAGAATGGCCTGTGATTCCCCTCCCTTCCCCACCCCAGAATCAAATTTTCTGTGATTATTTTTTTTTAACAGGCAGTTGTGTGAGTGTTTTGTCCCACGCACACACACACCCCGCCCCCGAAAAATGGAGATTCATCAGGCTACTCCAGGCCGTGCATAGCTTGGTACATTTAATTTTGTGTCGGTTTTTATGCACAGAGTAGCAACAGTAAATGGAGAGTTTGGCGCGACAGCTACAGCTTTTTGTTTTGAAAAAGAACAAGTTACCCCGTGAAAGAAAACACACAGAAGGACGTGTTAGTCTCATACATACTTAGAGCATTTCTACAGCATGCGATTCTAAAGAGTAATCCAACCCAAAATGGCAAACCGAAACAATTTTTCTTTCCATTGTTCTCATTTTAACTTAGAAAGTTTTTAAGATCATTATTTTCAAAAACATTAATTTATACATTGTTTCATACACAAAGAATTGATGGAATAGCCAAGCGCTGAACAGGTTTCTTTAAAAAAAACAAAACAAAAACAAAACCCTGGAAAAACCCAACCCCACAGAATCTGGTTTGTTTGTTGAGATTATGGGGTAGTGTTACAGTATAAACTGCCCTCCAATTGGGCGTTAAACCCAAACTATGCAAAAGATAGGAGGAGGAGGAGGAAATGCGAGTGGGGTCACCCACAGAAGGTGAATTTTTTCCTTTCAACAAACATTCATTACCATGTACAGCGTGTGCTTGGTTATCTTACTTCTAAACATTATCCTATATATGCAATATTTGTGCAACGATTTGTGACACTGAGACAGAAATAAAAATAAGAATTCAGGGACTAAATTTACAGCATTAACAATCCCAGAAGCAACTGGGTTTCAACTCCCTTCTCTGCTCAATATTTTGACCGTAAAAGCAAATTGCATTTAAAAAAAAAAAAAAAAAGAGAAAGAAAAAAGGAAGTATGGACAAGAAGTAAGATATCAATCTTGCTACAAACACGACTTCAAAATTTGAAAGTGAGATTAAAACAAGGCCCTTCCCGCCCACCCCCAACTCAAAAGTCAGTCAAACCAGATCAATGGTTCATAATCTTTAAACTACAGTGAGAGTTAAAAGTTGTCTGCTTCACAATGTTTTTTTTTTCTTTTTTATCTGGACATGCTTACACAAGTGTGGTTTTTTTTGTTTTCTCTTTAGTTTTCTAGACGAAAAGTGGTCCCAAAAGGAATGCACAATTTTTAAACTTCTTTTTCTATTTGCACGTAACCACAGAAATTCTTCTTTTACACATTTAATTGTGCTCTTCGTTTTCAGCAACAGGAGACGGGAAAGATCTTGCCCTTTGGTGGCTGGGTAGGATAGGGGGTGGGGGTTCAAGTTAGTATGGTTGGATTGGATACATTTTAAATTTTCAACCGTTGGAAAAATCTTCCAGTCAGTGCGGAGTCCACTGCTATTCTGATACACACATACACAACACACACATATGAGAAGTTTTGTTAAGCCTTAATAAAACCAGAAAATTATTACCATCATCTAAAATTAAACCAGTAAATGCCCTCTTCCTCCCACATTCATTGTAATGCTAGTCTATAAAAAGACAAGAAAATAATCTGTCTTGGATCTTGATGTTTCCCCAGATAAACATACTAACCTGCACACAATAATATAATGCAACTTGGAAAGCTCTCAAGTCATCAACACAAAATCAACACCACAACATGCAGGAGAGGAAAGCATCATGTGGAATAGCCCTGAAATTAAACCCTGCACCAGTTGGTGTTTTGTGAGAAGGAGAAAAAGTCAGCTCATGGGAAACCGCTTTGTACGTTCACAGAAGTACCCAATGGTGCAAATCCAGACAGAAGGACCAGCTATAAGTCACTGCCTCCCAGACCCAAGGAAAGGGCTCTTTTCCTCCCTGGCTAGGATGTGGGCTTCAGATGTGGATATACAGTCAGCCAAGATTACGGCAGGAAACAAGTGATGCAAACTGGCAACACTCAAGGTAGGAGGCAGAGCAAAATAATCATGACTCAAACACTACTTTGTGTTCTGATGAGCAAAGAGTTTCTCCTACTTAAAAGCAGTAGAGGTGGATTGATGGATCAGTGTGTGCCAAGCCTTCTCTTGGACATTTTCACTTGTCTGATTGACTGTCCTCAGGTCTCTCCACACTGTGCTCTAGAGCTCCTGCGCCCCACTGAAATGGATAGAAGCTACAAAAGGGAAGACTCAACTCTTCTGCAGACTCCATTCATTGCAAAAGAAGCTTCTCTTCCCTGGGGACACTTTATCCCAAGTAGGGAAATGCCTTCACCTTCGAAACTGCACCACATTTACACAATTCAATAAAAATGTTTTCTGAAATAACGCACATTAAAATGAACTGGCTTACCCCCCTTCTCACAAAGCCACCACTTTTAAAAAAAATTTCCATGGAGTAAGGGAAAACCCCACTAAGAGCACAAACCTATGCTTGTCTACTTAGAAGTAAGCCCCACTGAATACAATTGGACATACTTCCAAGTAACTGTACAAGACTGCAGCTCTACTGTGCATTTCACCAGCATGGACCTTTGATTAACAGTCTCCTCCTCTTGCCATGCTAAATGAAACTAAAAATACTTGCCAGGATTATTTAGAATGAGCACATTTTTTATTGCTAACCCTTGCAAATCATTTCCAGCCTTCCTCAACTCCAACCAGACATTCACATGGTAAGTGCAGCTGGAGGGCAAAGGCAAGAGAATGGCTCCAAGAACAAGCTGGGATTCAGCATCCTCCTCTGTCCAATGGAATAGGGCTTGCAGGAGGCTTCCCCACGCAAGTCCCACCCCGAGGAGCGGAGGCTGCAGGGCAGTGCCATAGAGGGCAGATCAGGCCAACATTTTCTGGAGTGTGTGCTTATGAAAGAGGCAAGTGCGCACAAGAGGCGGGGGGAGAAATGAAAGCCTTGTGCAGTTACAAACTGGTCAGTGAGGATGCGCTAGTTGTGGATTTGTGTGGGGAGTCCTCCCTCCCCCAAACCCACCCCCTCTTTAGGTACCTACAGACTTTAGTTCCAGATCTTGAGGAAGCTATCCCACGATCCTGTTGCCACTGCCATGCCATCGTCAGTTACGCCTAAGCAACTGACACGGTTATCATGGCCAGCTAGGACACCTGGAAGTTGAAAAGAAAAATACAAGGGGGGGGGAAGAGAAGCTCAATTGAGGCAGATGTCAACATTTTCTGACAGTCATTACAATGAGTCATACTAGGCAGCCTGCGCTTCTTCGACCACTACTTGATTCTTAAGATGTAAACAGTTATTTGGCAGATGGGAGAAAGACTTTTAATGGCACCTACGTGACTACAGGCTCCGTCCAGTTGCTCTGATCCAAGGGATCTTATGCACTGAGCCTCCAATGTGGGCAACAAAGCTCACAAAGAGCACAAGTCTAGGTACAACTACTCAGAAGTTAGTCCCACTGTGTACAGTGGAACTTACTCCCAGGTAAATATGTACAGGATTTCAGCCAGACACATTTAAGAGTTCCTTCCCCGTTAGCCCTGTACAAGAATCCCTTTATACATGGAAGCCAGAACCCCTGAGAGTGCACGAAGTGCTCTCAGAATGAAAATACTTACCTTCTTGCACCTTTTAAAAAAAATGTTTGAATTTGGTCATGACTACTGATGGCCCAACAAAAGCCAATTGTATTGGCCGTATTTATTGCTTCCAGTTTTTCACCAGTATTTACAATGATCTATTGAAAATATTACTAAACAGTTGGTGAGGGTGAGAGAGAGAGAGAGAGAAAGAAAATCTGGAGTTTCATCATTGCTTATCATCAAGACAAAGGTTCAGAATTGGCTACCCGAGAGCCGTAAGATGCATTCAGCTTTATCAAAAACTGCTAGAAGAATTAATCTTCAGAGTTGGGGGAGGCAAAGAGAAGCAACCTCTCTCACTGACTGTTCTCATGAGTGCTTTGATGAAATTCTATGAAGTGAACACTTTGACATTCCACTTCTTGGCATGTAAGTTCAACGTAGTTACAGGAAAACAGTAAATAACTGAAATAAAATATTGGCGGGTGGTAGTGAGTGAGCAGTTTGATATTCTCCTGGTGGTGTACGAGGCACAAAAGGTTAAGAATTTCTGTTGGGGCATCCAAGGGAACAAAACGCCTGCAGTCATTTGCTCTTCAGCCTAGTTGACAGACTGAAAAACAAGTGAATTACAGTATTTGCAGGTGGTTGTCAAACAGGCTGAAATCTACTGGTAGATTTCTAGGTGATTTCGCCATAAATGAGCAAGAGCTTCTGGCTTCTAATGGCTGGACAATACCAATCTCGAGTAAAATAAATCATCTGCAGTGCTCGTGCTCATTGCTTCTCTCTCAGCCTCTTTCAGGTGTTCCTCACCTGTAAAACAGGAACATGAATTGCTTGCCTTTGACCAAGTCAAAGTTCCTGCTGATCTGAGTTGTGTTTGAAACCCTTATCTGTCAACACCCAAGTTTCCATTTGTTCATTCAGATCGACCCAATACATGGGCCATGGCAGTAACCAGCTCCACCCTAAGCCACTGTTGTTTCATCTGGCCTTGCCCTCAACTCATTATTTTGCACCCAAATCCAGTTGGTTCAGATCTTGGGGTTCTACTTAAAAGCAAAGCAGATTCCAAAAACCAGGTTGGAATGGTTCAAAATACATTTAGGAACTATTCAGCATTAATATACAGCCCAGAGTCACACTCAACTTTGGCCAAGCCTGAGAGCACTCCATTTCAAAACTTTCTGCATAAAATATGTATCGCGCCATGGGAAATAGGGCTCGAATCTCCATAACCCATTAGAGCTGTGGCAACATCAAGGAATTCCCCAATTTGAGTCAGCAGCATCTAAGCTCTGTGTAACAGGAACTCCCCAAGTCCCTGGAAGCAACCAGAGTTTGGAAGGAGAAGCAGCTGATTACATCTTGAAAAATTTATACCGCCACATAGAAAGTAAGCCCAATGACATAGCAGGGAGTTATTAAGGTGCAGAGGCTGTCATGATCACAGGAGCATGAATGAGTAAATGAGGGAGAGTACAGCTGACAAACCCACTCAGGAAACCAAACAGCAACAAAGGATCCATTATTGGAAGAGTCACTGGCCTGGTTCATACTTAACCATGGTTTAGCACTAGGTCAATTAAGCTGAAAGGGAGCTGTGGACTGCACTCTCTCTGTCCATAAGAGGGGAAGGCTTCCATTATCACCTCAAGAACCAACTCCGCATTACATATGAACAGTACTTTGTTAACTAGAGTTAGGCCAAGCCAGGATATCAAACTAGGAATCAAGCAGAGGCGCAACATTCTGACTTGTTGTAACATCGCTTAGTTAAAAAGCAGCTCTGGGTTGTATAAAATGCATAACTATTAAGTTTTAAAACAGAAAGCAAAAGCTTTTCATCCTTCCTCTTACACGGAAAGGCAGCAAGAACTACGAGAGCTCACAGCAGGCTACGGCTCATGTGTGCAGCGCCAGTTTATGGCTTAGCATTGCTTCTGAACCAGGCATCATTTTAAACACTGAACCCCATCACTAGATTTACTCTAGCCTCTGTTTTCCCACCCTGAGACGTAACAATTCATCTGATTACTTATAATGAATGTCTTTCTCCCCCAAAATTCAAAGACTCAAATATCACTGTCACCTGCACAGATTTTTTTTAACCATACTTCTCCCTTCTCTTCAAAAGCAAGCCCTCTTCCCCATCTCTTCTGTGAACTTAGTATGTCTTCCAATTGTTATAAGTGATAAATTGGATGTAAAGGAGAGACAAGTACCACCACCTCTACATACGTTATAATTTCTGGGACTATAGCTGTGGTTTTCAAACTCTCCAGGAGTTTGAAAAGCACAGTAAGTCCTGGCGGGGGGTGAGGCAGCAGGGGCAGGGGGAAGGCAGCCACATGATCCCCAGGATCACGCCATTCAGGGGGGCTGCAGGGACTGGGATGCACTCACCATCCCAGTGAGCGCATTCGCTCTTACTTTTACTTCAAACCAGCTGGGGAGCCCTGCAGAGGCTCGCTCAGGGCTCCCTGCACCCCCAGGACGATGCTGCAGGGACTGGTGAGTGCACCCCAGTCCCTGCAGCCCCCCTGAGCAGCAGAATCCTGGGGATCACATCACTGCCTCCTCCCTGCCTCTGCCCCTTAAGGGGGCAGAGGCCAGGGCCTTCAGGCTGGGGCATTGCGACGCCCCAGTCTGAAAACCTCTGGACTACAGGACTCTTAACACAGCATCCCCACCGTTAACGAGCAAGTTCTCACAAAGAGGCATGTCACGTTTAAGTATGCAAGAGTGGAGGCTTTGAAATGTCTTTGATGCATATGATAAATGCTATTCAGAGGAGGGATGTTTTGCTGAGCGAGGAACTCTCGGATAATAAAAATCAGCAGCTCCAGAATTTGACAGTTGGAGTTACTTTATTAAAAAAACTCACCCTCACAGTGTCACTGCTCAAAAGGAATACAAGGCAGCTTTTAAGTATCTCTGCACAGTGCTCACTGCCAGCTTTTCACCCGAGTCATCTTGAGGTTTAGCCAAACAGGTGCCAATTCTGAAGAAGGGTGCAGGGCAGAACCCATTTTGTTCGAGGGACAGGTTGGTTTCACTCAATTAAAGTGTAACTTGGCTCCATTAAGGACTATCCAAGAACAAGTTTAATAATACTGCAGGTGTGCCCAAATGCCCAAGTCTTAAACGAACCACGTATGTTTGTCACACACATGCAGACCCGCACAATAAACTCCAACTGCAGCATTGGGGGACAACTGTCAAGCTTGGGAAGAGCAGAATTGCATTTAGCCATCAGCTACAATCTCTGCTAACAAGGAAAGAGGCTGGCCTGCCATTGAGCAGGAGGAAGCCAACTGACCTTACTCATCCCAGCAGAGCACCTTTTCCAGGGTGTCTCCCTTGTCTCTTTTAATACAATAAAAACTGAGCTCCTTTGAGGGCAGGAAACCATCTTATTCCTTTGCTGTGGTAACTACTCTGCAGCAGCAGCTAGAGTCTCCAAGCTGCAGTCTTAGGATATGTAGTCCCGCAACAACTGTAGCATTTGATTCGGGGTTTCTGGTCCTTCAAAGGACTTCCTGCCTGCCACACCCCTCCAGCACCCTCTGCTTCCTCTCCAAACACTTGGTACATCTTCCTGGGACTGAAGGATCCTTCTGCCTGCTCAATGCACAGACCATCTCCCTTGGCCCACTTGCAGCCAAAAGATGTGCACCAATAGCGTACCTGCTCTGTCGGCCTTGAGTGTGTCCCACACGTTGCAGTTGAAGTCATCATAGCCAGCTAGGAGGAGGCGCCCACTCTTGGAGAAGGCTACTGAGGTGATACCACAGATTATGTTGTCATGGGAATAGACCATAAGCTCCTGGTCGGCACGGAGATCAAAGAGCCGGCATGTGGCATCATCAGAGCCTGTGGCAAAGGCATTGCCATTTGGGAAGAACTGGAGGAAAAAATAGGAAAACAGACGTAACACGCATGCCAAGGGCCATCTAGTTGGCAAAAAGCAGCAACTGCAGCTGGGAATGTACAGAGATGAGCCACAGCCAGGCACTGCAGTGCAGAAATCCCATTTCCTACCCCCACCTATGTTCTTTACATACACAGATGGCGTTGATGTCCGACTCGTGGCCAGTGAAGGTTTGCCGACACATCCCTTCTCGAACGTCCCACAACTTGGCGGAGGCATCGCAAGCACCGGAAACAAAACATTTTGAATCGGGAGCAAGTGACAGGCTCATGACGTCTCCGGTGTGGCCAGTGAACGTGGTGGTTTGTTGGCCAGTTTCGATGTCCCAAAGGGCGCTGGTAGAGAAAGCATTTTTAAAGTGGGAACCAAGAATGGGAGGCATCAATAAAAGAAGAGAGGCACTGATGTACAGCATGAGTGCCCAGACTGCTTCAATTATGTGTCACCTTAACAACCATCTTGGGAGGCAGGGCAGCATATTGTAAATGGAGACGAAAACAGGGCTAAAGGTGTCTTGTCTAATAACGTGGCTCTCTGAGGCCTCGTTCTGACTGAGGTGGTTGATCTGCCAACGGGCTCAAAAGTTATTTCGGAACTATAACATTAAGTAGTCTGATTTACTGTACATTCTTGATGGAGGGGATGCAAGTTAATATTTGGTTTGGGAAGCAAAGCCTCCCACCCAGTGTGCCACACACTGAACAGGGCATGATAGTGCCACCTGCCAATGTTCACGAGTACCTGTGCTGCGTGGGCAGGGTAACTTTGAGTGATGGGCCAGATCCAGCCTACAGGACAAAAGTTGCTGCACACAGAGGCTAATACAGCCATTGTGGCCTTGTGTAACAGCCAAAGAGTGCTTTGCAAAGCTCCAGGTTTTTAACGTGTTCATGGGTATCATCCTTACACAGGTTGCAACCCACAGATATTTTAGATTTTAAGTGGGGTATAATTCAGTTAAGTAAGCTCCCTTCCAACACAGATCTATGCTGTTACTAGTACTAGAGCAGCGTTCCTCAAAGTTTGTCCTCTGTCAATTAACACTTCACATGACCCGCATATTCAAAGTATCACTGGAAGTAACCGGTGATGACCTCATCGCCAGTTACTTCTGGGTTGGGAGGCCAGATGCGATGCGACAAACACCAGTAAGAGCCACAGTGGATGGGAGGGCTTTTTGGAGTGCAGAAATGCATGCTTTAGAGCTCTGCCCACTGAGCCAAGCCTCCTACTACTGTTTGATGTGTCATGTTCCTGGTATCACTGCCGGGCGGTAGAAGTCCCACAAGTACCACCAAACATCACTTCAGGTACCACTGGTGGTACCCGTACCACTGGTTGAGAAATACTGTACTAGAGGAAGTCTTTTATTTATTTAAGGGATTTTTAAGTCTACGCAACGTTGATCAGCACACAAGCCCATCTCTATAGAAGTGCTGCTGGCTCACTCCTTACCAAGTGGTATCTCCAGAGCTGGTAACAATCTGGTTATCGTCCACAAAGCGGCAACATGACAAGTAGCCTGCAGTGAGAGAGAGAAAACATAAAATGTGGCTCGGTTATATTGCCAATTCCTTTCTGCCTTCCACACCCACCACTTCTATTGTTTGCTGCTGCCTTCTGTGCAGCAACTAAACAGAAATGCAGACCACATCAGGGTACTCAGTAATAAAAATACTTGGCAATTGTTCAATGCTTTCAAACGTTTACAGTCCTTCATGTTCATTATTATCTTGCATGCTAAACAACCCTTAAAAGGAGAATGCCCCATGCTGTGGGGTGGGGGGCCTGGTTCAGACAGACAGAGTTGCTTGCCTGGGGACACCTAGTGTTTTTACAACAGAAATGAGATCTGAACCAGGGAGTTCCCAATTTGTCGCCCAGTCTCTTAGTCACTGAGCTACCCTGGCTCTTAAAGATGGGACCCAAGCATCTTCACCAAAATGAGAGCAAAGCCAAATGACCCCCATGGGCCCAGTGGGGACCAACCGCTTCTCCAACCACTTGATTTGTGCTTGTGCTACACTGGCTATCTGAATGGATCTATTCACCTCAAACAAGCAGGGACTGCAGTTTCACATGCAATTGTTCAATTGTTGTTAAAAAAATAGTTGCGAGGATGAGTGTGCCAAACAGCAGCTCACCTTAAGCCCAAGTTTCTTGGGCCTTCCACTTCTTCCGTCCCAAACACAAGCGAATGAATACTCTAAACTCAGTTATTTTTAGAGGGTGTGCCAACAGATACCTTGGATGCTTTTTTCTGCAGCATCTTTGGTAACTGACCCTTTCTCTTTTTGCTTACTGTAGTTCTACCGTATTACCAGGGACCATCTTAAAATGAGAGCATTTTAGGCAAACATGATGTTCAGGATTTCCTCAAAACAGAGACAACAAAAGCATCACCACAACAGCTACATGTATTAAGAAAGGAGGAAGCTGCCTCCTACTGTCAGACCACTGACCCATCTAGCTAAGGATATCTACACTGATAGGCAGCATCTCCCCAGGATTTCAGACAGACTTCTTTCTTAGACCTGCCCAAGAACAAACCAGGACTTGTACATGCAAAATATATGCTCTACTATTGTGGTATGGTCCCACCCCCAACATTACTGCTTTTCCTCTCTAATCTCATTACACAATATCGCAGAGTATAGTAATTGCAATGGCCAAAAATCAGCTTTGAACTGTAAGCCGAATACGCAAAGGAGGATGGAATTCCTATGGAACACAAGAAACTAACCACTAAAACCAGTTTGAATATGACTTAATGCATTCGCTACTCATCAAAATTGGGAGCTCTGAACACTTTGTCGGATTATAAATAACTACTCATTGCTGAGTAACCCGAGTTCCCCTCTGTGAGTGGTTTTCAGAGAGTCCCCTTTAGCCTGTATCAGCAAAGCCTAGCTGCGGCGGAAAGTCAGCAAGACACAGAGCCCGCCTGAGGTTTCCTCTTAAGAACTGCTAAAGGTTTTTCCGGACCCAAGCTGGCAACCTCTGGAGGAAGAGGCCTCTGTGCTTGGCCACACCTTGAGATTTTGTTCTTTGAGGAAAACAAAAGGCAGCGTACAGATGCAACTTAGCCTGTGGGGGGCGGGGAGAAGAGGAGATTGCAGACTTGCAAGATGAGTTCTCTGGCACTATTTCTCTTTGACGCTCATCTGACTTATTACTAGGGATTTCAGGAGCAAATGGAGAAATTGCAGGGGCACTGCTGAATGTCATTTTTTTTATTCATTTATTATGTACATGGCCTCTCTCTCTCTCTCTCTCTCTCTCTCTCTCTATATATATATATATATGTATTTTTAACACACACGCCTTACAGTGCCTAACAGCATGAAGATTCAATGAGGAGCATCAGCTTACAAGTGTTGCACTTGCCAGTTCTAAGGGTGGAACTGGCAAGAACAGCAACATCATTGAGCTCTGCATTTAAAAAGGCAAATCTATAACCACAAGGAGTAGTTGGGCAGTCATTCTTTGCCCCAAAGAACCCTGGGGAGTAGTTTCAGCAGAGTCAAGTTCCCCCCCCAACACAAAATTATCAGGCTTCTCCTCAAATGACAACCCCAGGACCCTTTGAGGCACACCACAATACTTATATCCATAGAGAAGCAATATAATTTTAGAGAGTAGACATGCCCCACTGTAATTAGGAAGGGTTGCCCCACTGAACCATGGGCCCTTCCCAACTTTGCCCCAAGAAAGAGTTATAACTATTGAATCCACATAAATCAAAATGACTTTAATACTAAAGGAACTCTGATCAGGGCAAAACAGATAGTCTATGCCATGAAACACCACAAGGGAATAAACCTTTCTATATCTGTCACACACACAATTACACCACTACACAACAATCACACCACTGCATAACCACCACCACAACAAAATAGTTCTGTTTCCAGCATAAGGCTATTTTCAGTTTATTCTGAGCTGCATTTGGTAAAGGTTTTGGTGTTTTAATGGCGTTTCTGAAAGGCCACTGTGGCAGTGCGGGGGGAACAAGAAGGGACAAAGATTCATAAAGGAGGGGAAACCATTAAAGCTCACTATGTATGTGTTGCTGCACAGAGAGGAACAGGGGTGGCTAGACTGACAAACATAGTCTGTAGAAGGGCAGTGTGTGCACGACTCATTTCCAAGAAGGTTTTGTGCCCGTGGCATATATTCTGCATGATCTCAGCAACGTGTGGTCAGACTGGCCACCCAGGCAGCTTGTGTCATGCAAGCCTATGAAATGAAATGAAACCTGAGAAATAGTTAGATCCCAGGATGAAAAGCAAGACCTGGTTGAATAATCTTTCAGTACCTGGTAATGATGAGCCCTTGTTGATGAAACACCGCCAAGTGGCTTGCCCAGTTGTACCTACACTACTGGTGCCATGACAGTAACTGCACACATACTTCCCTTAAAATGTATGCATTAAATATAGTCTACATCAGGGGTGCTCACACTTTTTTGGCTCGAGAGCTACTTTGAAACCCAGCAAGGCCCGGAGATCTACCAGAGTTTTTTTTACAATGTTCGCGCCATCATAACATATAACATTTATGTGTACAATGTACGTTGGTGTACCTTGAGCCCCACTGAGTATAACAGGACTTACTCCTGAGTAGACATGCCTAGGTTAGGCTGTGAGGCTGCAATCCTAGCCACACTTACCTGGGAGTAAGCCCCATTGAGTACAATGGACCTTACTCCCAGCGTTTCCTCCCAGAGGCACCTGAAGGGGGGGGTCGGCACTCCGCGATCTACTCATTTTGCCTCGCGATCTACTGGTAGATCGCGATCCACCTATTGAGCACCCCTGGTCTACATACACACACACACACACACACACACACACCCCTCTGAAGGGAGTCAGTGGAAAGCTGTTGGCAAACGGACTGGCAACACTCATCACTGCAGCCAAGAAACAGCAGGTTCCTTTTCCACTCACCCTGCAACAATATCTATTGTTCAGACCATTATATGGGCACAGATGTGAATTCACCACTACTTCAGCTTTGCAATGAAATCCACTAGACTCTGTTTCATCTATACAAGTCACGGCCTGTAAAACCATGGAAGGAAAAAGAAAAACAACCATTCCTTTCTTATTTTATAAAACCGTTGCTGCCTGATGATCAGCAGTTCCTTGGAAGATGGCACTAAGGAGACCTGTGCTGCTAAGATGCCCAGAAGGTGGAAATTCCCACTCCTTGAGCTCCAACTGGCTCCCATTTTGCAGGATTTTCTTCAGCAAAATTTTGTGTGCATCTTCCGTTTAGCGATGTTTGTTTAAACAATATTGTTATACTTACTGACTGATTTTGTTTATATATTTCTTGTTATTGCCTATTGGTTGTTTTTAGCATTTGCTTTCTTGTGTAAGCAGCTTTGAGCATTTCCATATTGGAATCGGAAAGGTGGCATTTATGTTTTCAAATTTAACAGAGAAAGAAACCACCCTATATCATAATACTGTGCAAAAGCTACAAAATGCTTCACGGAGAGGGACGACAAAGCTACCTTTCCCTCTCTGCAGCAGCATGTGAGAAGAAGATCTGGGTGTCTTCACGGACCACAAGCTAAATGTAACCCAGAAGTATGATACGGCTGCAAAAAAGCCAATACAGTTCCAGGCTGCCTTACAGAGCTCACTCTGTTCTGCGCTAGCAAGAACTCGCTTGGAGCACTGCATCCAATTCTGGGTACCACATTTTAAGGAGGACATAAATTCAGTGACATAAATGCCACTGGTGGTGGGTGCCTCCACATGGCTGCTTGTCTACAGTGTTCTGCCCCTAGCTTCTGAGTAAAACAAATGCATGCCTGCAGTGATCAGACAACAGTTACCAAAAAGCAGGAGACCATGCAGATCTCATCTAATGATTTGCAACACGGAAGAGCATTGCAAAGCTAGTGCGTGGATCAGTGCGAGAGACAGAATGCACAAATGTAAGCATAATGGGTTATATTTTAATTCCACTTCTTTAGAATTGGCTGTGTTTAACTAGATGGGACATTTTAGAACTAAGCTGCATTGAGGCTCCACCTGAGCTGGGAAATTGGAATATAAATGTATATTAAAAGGAGTTGGGAACTGCCCTTTACCAACACATCTATGTAAATGAAGAGGCCCCTATCTGAGCTGCTTGTTTCTTTTTGGGCATAAGTGTTTGACAACATGCTCCTCCTCCAAAAAAAAACCACCACAAGAGGACACAGATGAAACTCAGTACTCTCAAATACATTGGAAAAGTCAGAAGAGAAACAGTCTTTTGACGCAAAGCTACAGAGTGATCATTGCTTGCAGCAGGTCTGTATCAACACAGGATGCAGCTAGCAATACAGATGGCTGTTCACTTTTTTAAAAAAAACTAAACCAACACACTCACCTGTATGGCCAGCCAGCTCACGACTTACACGAACGTTGCCTTCACGTGTTTTCAGGTTGTAAATGGAACAGATGTTATCAAGACCACCGCAGGCCACGTAGTTTCCGGATGGGGCATATGCACAGGTCATGACCCAGGATGAGCGCAGGGGAATGGCATGGACCTAGAATGCCAAGGAAAAGCAACCATTAAGGCAGCCATTTTGTCCAGCTCCTTGGTCACAGCGGGCCACCGCAGGCAACAGATTTCAAGGGGGGCAGTGGTAAGGATAACCAAGTTGGAAACAGATTTGAAAATTGCCCTGCGTGAATAAAATGCCGACGGTGCATAACAGTACATGATAACTAAAAAGGGTGACACATTTTTTGGCTATGGCATCAACATTTCTTGGGCCAGCCCTTCTGCCAGCAATGATTCATTTCCACAATTCTTCTCAAGGTACTTAAGTCCTTTATGCAGTTTTCTTTCACATTTTACCTTCGGTAATCTTCCTCCCCCCCCCCCCCACATGATGGGGAAAAAAAAATTCCACAAAACATGTTGTAGAAACTGGTTGCATACAGCCACTAAATTTTTAAGTCCTCAAGTTCCCAAGTGTTATGCAGTGTGCAAACAGCGCCTGAAGAATTTTTCATTTTCTAGCCAGGGCCATAAATTTTTGGAGTCAGGTGGAATCATGCAAGAGCCAACTCAATGTAACTGCTTTCATTACTAGACACTAGCATCAAAATTTCAGAAAAACCCAGGCAGCTGGGAACTCTCCAGCTCAGGTCAGTATGTAGGTTGTGGCTCATATAGCTTTAAGGCCTTCGTTAAGGGGAAGCCTGTGCCTGGAAGCCAACCTGTGTGCCTGCTATCAATACAGCCAGCACCTACGGGATGGACTAAGCTGTGAATTGGGAAGTTCTCAGTTCAAATCTTAGCTCTATCATTAATTCGCTTATGAAAAGGCTTCGATGCAAGATGCAAGTCCAGTTCCCATATGAAACATGGAGACAATACTGGCCTACCTTAAAGGATTACTGAGAATTTAAATAAATTGAGTCCCCCCTGAAGAGAATGCTTAACTTTGAGGGTGGAATGCCATCCAACCAATTTAGTTTCTAGTCTTTGCTTGGCAAAACACTTACAATACTCCCCAGTTTTGCTAGAAAGGAAGACCCACGTTTCTTCCCTGCTTTTGTTCTCTGCCTTACAAAGGGCTCTGTGCTTTGATTAGTGCTAGGCACAGGAACAGAGTAAACTGCCATATATTACAGTCAAGACTGACTCTGTTTCTGTCCTGACGCCCTGGGCACAGTCTGAGATCATGTCTAGCATCTAGCGAGGCTAATCAACATGAGTCTGCACAGCTCCTCCAGTACTCCATCTTAACAGTCTGATGAACTGCAGGCTTTGGGGGTGAATCCACCACTCCACAAGCTCTCCTTCTGCTTTTCTTAACACTCAAGAAGGGTGTCAAGTTCTTGGAAACTCAGAAGCTTGCTGCTCAAGAAAGTGCAACACTGCTTGTGCCAAGTAGGTTCAACCCAACACGGCCACCAGAAATTTTTACATTACTGAAAGCACACACACGAAAAGCAAGCATTACGATAATGTCCACCACCAACTTAGCCAGAACTCATTGCTTCAACAGCTGCTTTAGTTTTTATTGTTCTAAGTGATTATTTCATTTTTTGGCAATTATCATGCTCATCATCATTCAGGTTGAAAGCTACTCCGGCAACAGGATACAAAGATTTTTATAACCACTGATAACAGCTGCAAAGAGCTTCGCTTTGGATACTTGGGTACTACTTCCCTAAGAGCAAATCCCTTTGGCTGGGATCCAAACAAGTACTTCAGGTGTGTCCAAGGTCTTAGTCCTTACTCAACAGAATTTTGACTTGTGCTCTCTTCAAACTGTTGATGCCTTTCCCCTGCTATCATAACTATAGGTTCTCCCAGTTTCAAGGGGAGTTTGCCATATGAAAAGGAGGGAGGAGCAGGAACACACATAGTCCAAAGCCCTCATGCCTGAACAAGTCATATGGTTCTGGCTTCTAAACATTAGCTAAAATGGGTAGCATTTCTTTCATCTCAGCATTTTAGGCCTATTAAGCTCTGTGAGCCAGGGAAGTAGCACTTGTGTGTGCATGCGCCGAGATTCACTGTGAAACAATGCCCCCAAATTCCTTGCATTTTCTTAATTGGAAATAAAACCCAACACGTGCTGCTTCCATCCGTTCACTGTCAAGCACACCTCTTGCAAAAGGCGTGATGCTCCATTGCTAAAAATACAGCTATCAAAGCATCTTCCCTACCTGGCAACCAATGAGACGCCTCAAAATGGCTGCTCGCACTGCATCACTAGGACAGGACACGTTTTCTCTAAGTGCCTTCTTCGTTAGGACCATCCTCGCAACCGGCACAACTGCAAGACTGCTGAGCTACAGCCGTGCTGCTCGGAGATATTTTTAGACGTGACTTTGTACATGTAATCTATTCAGGGACTTATGAAAATACTAATCTACATCTACGTTCTGGTTATTGCAGAACTGTCATCCAATTTCCTGGCTTTGATAAAGACCTCTTTCCTGACAAAAAACTTCCCGCACCCTCATTTTCGGGGAGATTGCACAGGGAAGAGAAATGGAATAATGGTCTGCGATTGGACAACAGAATGGATATTTCCTCTGAATGGCTTCCTTTGGTACGGAGTTTGCCATCATGAAATGTTTCATAAGCACACACCCCCATGGGTGCAGAGCAAAAGCCTGTCTGCTTGCATTTGAGGTGATTTATTGGGGAAGGGACTGTAACGCAGTGGTAGAACCATGCATTGCCAATAGGAAGTCTCAGATTCAAATTCCCACACTGCTACTTTTAAAAAGTACCTTGTGTAAGGGAACTGTCAACACCTCCTCCCGAATCCCCCAGAGAGCTGCTGTCAATCTGAGTAGGCAGTGCTGGGTTAGGTGGACCAAAAGCCTTACTTAGTATAAGGCAGCCTCTCAGGAAAGCAACTGCCCCTTCACTTAGTGTTCACAAAATTGGATGCAAGTGTGTGAAGGCAAGGACAGCACCAATTTGGGGGGAAAAGGTTTCAACCCTTCTGCCTGCCCATTGAGTCTGGAACGCAAAAGAGATGCTAGTACACTCAGGATGATTTAATGTAGATAAATCCTCCTGAGTGTACTAGAATCTCTTCGCACTCCGTTTCTTTGCAATCCTCCCCACTCTGGTCACAATCAAAAGGGAAACAAATGGGTTGATTTTCTTCTCCCCATGGTTTCAGTGCAAGACAGAAGAAGGGGTTCAAATCTACATAAATGACCTTGGGAATAGAATTAGTTATCGGAGACTAATCCATGTGAATTAGAAGAGAACAATCTTGTATGGACAGCACCACTAAGGCAAGGTTTCACAGGGGTTCTCCGAGACCTCTAGAGCTCCCCGAGCCCACCATGACTACTATCTGCTTGGAGTTGCACCACTCTAGTCATGAACTGGAGCTTCAAGACTCCACACATGCACCGGCAGGGCTCCCTGAGTCTCTGCCTAGGAGTGTAAAGGGCTCTGGAGACCAAAAGGTTTGAGAACCACTGCATTAAGGCAGGGGTTCTCAAACTTCTCGGGAATAAAACTTCCAAGGTAAGACTTTGCAGGGTGGGCGCCTGAAGGCAGCGATGCAATCCCTAGGATCATGTTGCTAACGTGAAAGGGGGGGTTACTTATAGGGGGCCACCACAAGGTTCAGGAGGTATGGGGAGTCCCACAGAGCCCTCCACAGGACACGACAAGTCTTTGAATACTGAAAATAAGTGATCAGAAACCACTTCCTGATTCATGATCACAAACTGGAAGTGGTTTCCGATAGCTTATTTTCAGTATTCTAAGGCTTGGGGAGCCCTGTGGAGGGTTCCATGGGGCTCCCCACACCTCCTGGATCTTGCAGCAGCCCCCTATAAGTAAAAATCCCCCTTCACTCCCATTAGCAATGCCTTTCCCTACCCCTTAAGAGGCCAGAGTCGGAGGCTCTCAGGCAGGGGCATCATGACGCCCCAGTCTGAGAACCTCAGCACTGAGGGATAAAGCACATTTAAATAAAGGACAAATGAAAAACAAATGCTTCTAGTAAATCAATGAGGTACAATATCCTAAGCTTGGTGGTGGGATGATGTGTTTACAGAAAAACTGCAAACACATGCCTGATGGAACTACCAGCAATTCTTTACTTCTGGCAGGTTCCCGACCTCAAGGAAGGTTTGCAGCACAAGCACCAATGAAGTACTCCCCTTAATAAACAGTTTTTTCTAATTAATAGGTAGTTTCCTGTTAAGTTTGTATTCTAAGTTTCTCAATCAGCAGTGCCTTTCCATTTGTAAGTCAACAGAGCAAAATGCTTCCAATATGCAGTCTTTCAATGTGCTGTGTCACAATCCTTTTTATCATCTGGATCGGTGTCACAAGCAATTGCAGACAAATGGTGAAGCATGGATTCTGGTGCATATCCTGGCCCGTTTCACTACAGAGCTTAAAACCAGAAAGACCACGTCATCGCACCTCACCTAAAAAGCATTTCTAAAGGATGCTATTCTGCTTTTCTTCTCCCACAGCTGTTTTTGGGGGAGCACTGGCCCCTCCATGGGATCCTCATAAAAGCACACAGGCACACACACCCCCTAACCATCACCACCATTAGACAGTGTTCAACTCCTTTAAATGTTTCTCATTTGGTTTGGTCTTCTCCTAGATAAGCTGTATTAAAAGATTAGGAAGAATCTTAATTGCCCGCACCTTGTTTGTGGTGTAACTGTCCCAGATAATAAGCTTGCCATCCTGTGATGCACTGACCAGAAGCCTGGAAAGGAAACGGAGAGGGAAAAGTGGAAAGGAGATAAACAAAAGGTTTCAGAAATGCAGAAAGACAAAATATGCTTGTAGCTTCTACTCTTTCTGTACAGATTTGGTCTAAACTGTAAAGTATTTTTGATATGCAAAATGTTTTAGTACCTTTAGCAACATAAATTTCCCTCAAAAACCCTTAAAGGGTTAGAATTCCTGATGCACAGGAATACCATTCTCGGAACACCCTACAGATGCTGAAACCCATGGATAATGAAATCTGTGGGTCAGGGCACCCAGACCTCCAAATGTGACTGGAGCTGTGCAAAAACCAGAAATTACAGGAGGGCTTCCACACACAGCCTCTGTGGGCTTCAGAAAGGCTCCTGGACACAACCAGAAACTTGTTCCGGTTGTGACCAGGCATCTCAGTGGGTCCTCAGCTGTGGGTTTGGGAACCACAGTGGGTCAAATCCATGGGTCTCAAATCTGCAGATAAAGAAAACCCTCCTGTACATGGAAATAGAACTCAGGATATGTGATTTGTCCATAAAGATCTCAACCCATGATATCTCACTAACCCAAGGATGGTCAACCTTTCAATTTCAGGTTTCCTGGACCTTAAACAATTGCGTAAAGGAGGCAGTTTCAACAAGTGCAGCTTGTCATCTTACAGATAACAAGCCTCACCTGCTGAAATGTCCTCTACACAATTGTTAAAGGTCCAGGAGCCCTAAAGTCAACAGGTTGGCTACCCCTGCACTAATAGTTTTTGCAAACAATGCACATACAAAAGGATTTTTAAAACCCAGGAAACATAATGTGACTCATACAATTGTGAAACTAATGCTTGGATTAGTGAACAACATTTTAAAAGGCTACTCGCTTGTGCTCAGGGATTTAGTTCCAGTTCACTGAGAAGAACTCAAGAACCGATTCAGATAGGGTGACTTGCTTTTCCAATACAGCCTGTTCTGTGAAAAGGTGCTTAATTTCAACAGGGAAGCAACAGAAGTACTCAGAAAAATTTCTCTGGCACACCCATCTGCCCGGATCTTTTCTATTCAAGAATATGAGTCTTGCACTCTGTAAGATGCTTAAGAGTCGTGCAGATTATTTAACTTCTATAAACTAGCTCAAGTGAATTAATAAGATTGCTCTCATAAGATTAAAAGACTCCTTCTGGTAATTTCTGCCATTTCAATCAGTATTAGCTATGAGCTGGCAAATCCACAAAATTTAAGAAAAAATGAAACCCTGGTAAGTAATTTATTTACATAACAACCACCACCACCACCCTTAAGGGCACAGATTTTATTATGGCAGCTGAAGCCCTAAACTGACCAGCCACATTGCTTAGGTCACACTGAAACTCCTGATCTTTCAATAGTTAAAATGCCAGATACTCAGAAGCGGCATTTGAAAACAACATAAGAATAGTCACAGAGCCTTTTTTATCTTTAGAGTTCTACAGAATTTCTTCAATGCCACAACTATATATTTTTTTTCACACAAAGAGAAAGGGGCAGCAGTGTATTTTTGAAAAGCTGATTTCCATTCAGCTGCCAACACATTGTCCGGGGGGGGGGGGGGTTATCACTAGTTCTTCGGGTTGCTAAATACCCTCAGTAGTAGAGCAGTGCCAAGATGATGAAACTTCCTATGAAGTAACTGCAACCATGTTCCTACTTTCACATAAGCTGGGGTGGGGAAATAGAGGGAGAAGAAATGTCCCCCTCCTCCACTGAGAGCAAGGGTCTGGGACCTTATCTGCAGCCACAAAAACTTCAGCTAAATAGGAGCTATGGAAATGTTCTGATCATTTTGTGTTCTGTTAAGGGCTACACACTTATACAAATGGTAAGGTTTGGAGAAGACCTCTCATTGTCAGCTCTGTCATCTTGAAATTCCGTATTTCCATGGACAGAGTACAAAGCCACCCAGCACAGTACTTGCTTTGCATGTAGGAAGTCCCAGGTTCAATTTGCAGCATCTCCAGATAAGGAGATGCCCAAGACCTTAAGGAAGTCTGTGCAAATCACTGTGGATAATACCAAGCTAGGTGGCACCAATGATACGATTCAGGATGGTAGTTTCCTATGTTCCTAAGAAGGGAATGTTCAGCTGCTTGGCAGGCAATTGCCGGGGTGTTTTCTCTCTCTACTCTCTCCCTTCTCACTCACTTCCTGGTAAGCTACCCTGAATTCTTTAGAAGGCAGGGAGGACACAAAAATCAGATAAGCAGAAGTTTTAGTGGTTACAGGAGAGGCACCAGGAAGATCAGGAATTCTCCCAGCATGAAGAGACTCACCTGGAATCAGTCCCCCAGTGCATTGCATAAATTTTAGCCAAGTGTCCTCGCAATGTTCTTCTAGTGCGCATCTGAATCCGACCCACTGGATCAATGTTGGCTGTGATCTAAAGGGGAAGTCAGTTGTACACCACTGGTAAGATTCAATCACAAAATTATTTCCTGGCAGGATAACAGTTCTTACCAAACTAGTCTCACTGACAAGGAACAAAAAGCATGCACATTTAAGCAGACACATTCAAGCAGACCCTATTAACTGGGTAAGAGGCACTTTTCAAGTGCATACTCTTTTAATCAGCAGAGGGAGAGTAACTGGTCCTCCTCACCACAGCAGTGTCTTTTTTAGTGGTTGTCTGCTGGTGTTCTTTTGCATCTTATTAGATTGTGAGCCCTTTTGGGACAGGGAGCCATTAGATATTTGATTTTCTCTGTAAACTGCTTTGTGAACTTTTCGCTGAAAAGCGGTACAGGTCCAGCCTATTTATACACGGATTTGACTCAACACAAATGGCCCCTGCAAATGAGAAGGATTGTGCTGATCCCTGGAGAAGGAGAAAAATGCATCCCTTTAAAATCAGTTTAAAAAAACTGAACAGTCCTTTAACAGTAGCCTCCTTAATGGGGGGGGGGGTAGCTGGCTGACAATCCAACAATCCTTCTCTCTCCAGGCGACCCCTTTTTCCCCCTGTGAAAGAAAGATACTTTGCATTGGTGAAGGGAGGGGTCAGAGTGAAGCATTTCTAAGCACCTTGAGAGAGACTGATTGTTGGATTGTCATCTTAATGACTCTATCTTAACATCACAAAGGTCAGCAAGGCTGTTTTTAAATCACTGGAGCAAAGAAACTTTTTAAAAAAATTGATTTGCTATAGTGCCATCCAGTTTTTTGCCATCCACATGAGTGCTGAACCCACAGGAATAATGAGTCTCAACCTGTATATAAATACTGTTAATAATAATAATAATAATAATAATAATAATAATAATAATAATAATAATAATAATTCAGATTCCATGTTCCTGTTGCAAAGTGATTGGTGAAGACATCTTGCTAACTGCCTGGCTAGGAGATGCTCACTTCTCTCACTTCCAGAACAAACTAAGTTCACAGTTCTAGTATAATCACTAACTAGATCCACTACCAGGTCTCAACTGGCACACTTTTTTTGTAGTAATACAAGGTCCTTGCACATCAAGTAATGTGCACATCAAGTAATACAATGTCCTTGCACATCAGGTTTTTTGTTGATTTTACTTCCTGGAATGAAGCTGCTTGCTGGAAAATGACCCTTGGTTATATGGTCTCTACAGAACAGTTCCAACTTACACCATAAAAAGGAGCAGCTCGAGAATATGCATCCTTTCAGAGCCAATTTTTAAGTGGTTAGCTGTTTCACAATGGATGGCTTCTCATATGGTAAGGAGACATACAAGGACCTTATTGCTATATACACATAGTAATGACCTTAGTTGGCAACCTTCAGTCTCGAAAGACTATGGTATCGCGCTCTGAATGGTGGTTCTGGAACAGCGTCTAGCTTGGCTGAAAAGGCCGATTTGGGAGTGACAATCCCTTCCACGCTGGGGGCAAGTGCAGTCTGTCCCTGGTCTGTCTCCCTGGCTATGGGCCTTCCTTCTTTGCCTCTTTGCCTCATACTGTTGGCCAAGTGTCTCTTCAAACTGGGAAAGACCAGGCTGCACAGCCTGCCTCCAAGCGGGCCGCTCAGTGGTCTCCATGTCCGGATTAGTCCTTACAAGTGGGTAGCTCCTCCCTCTCAGGTAGGCAGGCCAGAGTCTTTTGGTCATCCTGAGGGGAGGGGCTGCCTGGACTCCCCAGACTGTCCAAGATTGAAGAGCCCCGCCACTGACGCCAGATATCTCGTGTCCATCTGGAGGCACTGTAGTGGCGGTCCTCTGGTGTCATGTGCTGCGTTGCGTGTTGGCTCGGGGGATGAGTGCAGAATGGGTCCAGGTGGCACGAAGCCCTACCCCAGGTCTACTGCTACTCTGTGCTGTACTGCGTCCCCCTGACTTTATGATTCTGGTGTTCAGAATGTCCGTTTCTCCTCCGGCTGTGAGGGCGGGCAGACTAATCCGGACATGGAGACCACTAAGAAGGGATTCACAGTAAGTACAAATCTCCCCATTCTCCAGTGGGATCTCCATGTCCGTCTTAGTCCTTACAAATGGGATGTGCCCAAGCAGTGCTCCTCAAGGGTGGGAGCTGCCGTAAGCTTATAGAGCCATGCTCTGGAGGACGCGCCTTGCGAAAGCTGCATCCCCAGGGGGGAAGGCGTCGATCTTGTAGTGTTTGATAAATTTGTTAGGCGAGCTCCAGGTAGCTGCCCTGCCTACTGCCTCCAGGGAGGAGTGAGCCCTGAATGCGGCTGAGGTGGCGGCCCCCCTGAGGGAGCTCTTTGGGGGGTCCTTGCTGGATGCCCTGTAGGCCTCGGCTATGGTCTCCCTAACCCATCTGGAAATGGCAGGGGAGACACCTTTCTGCCTTGGTCACTAGGTCAGAATGAGACCAACAAGGCCTTTGAACACCAGTGGGCTTAAGTCCTGGAGAGATAAAAGCTCACCGCCCGACGCATGTCGAGGGCATGCCATCCCTGCTCTCTGGGATGAGAAGGGTTGGGGCAGAAGGTGGGTAGCACCACCTCCTGCGAGCGGTGAAAGAGGGAGTTCACCTTGGGTAGGAAGGAAGGGTTGGTGCGGAGGACAATCCTGTCCTCCTGGATCTGGCAGAGTTCCTTGGCTACAGAGAGGGCTGCCAGCTCTGACACCCTTCTGGCGGAAGTCACGCCTACCAGGCAGGTGGTCTTCTGAGATAATAGCTTTAGCGAGCACTTCACCATAGGTTCAAAGGGAGGCCTCGTCAATGCCCTTAGCACCAGTATCAGGCCCCAAGTGGGATCCCTGGTCACGGGGGGCGGGTTGAGGAGACTCACACCCTTGAGGAATTTTCTGACATGCGGGTGGGCCGCCAGGGCCCTTCCCTTGGGGGACCACAGAATGGAGGCGACTGCTGAGACCTGTCTCTTGAGGATGGTCGTGCTGAGGCCCTTGTCGAGGCCTGCCTAGAGGAAGCTCAGGAAGTCCTTGACCCTGATCCTCTCTGGGTCAAGATTTCGGAATTGGCACCATTTGGTTAGCATCCTCCAAGGTTCCGCTGTAGAGCCGGTTGGTGGGTCCCCCCCAGTAAGGGAGGAGAGTAGCCAGGATAGTGGGGGAGTAGCCTGACTTGGCTAGTCTTTTCCGCTCAATCTCCAGGCAGCTAGATGGAGTTTGACCATCTGTGTGTGAAGGATTGGGCCCTGTGACAGAAGGTCTAGGCGCTGGGGGAGGGAAATGGATGAGGAGATGGCCAGCTCCCAGGGGTCCGGGTACCAGGGCTGGCGGGGCCAGTTTGGGGCTATGAGGAGGACTTTGGCCTGCTCTAGCCTGATCTTCGTGAGGACCCTCTGAAGGAGCTTTGTGGGGGGAAAGGCATACACTACCCCTTGGGGCCGCCGTTGGTGGAGTGCAACCATCCCCTCTGCTTCCAGACAGCGGCCTTGGGAGAAGAACCTTGGCAGCTGGTGGTTGTGGCTGCTGGCGAACAGGTCTAAGGTCCTCGGACCGAACTGACGGTTGAACCATGCAAAGATCTGCAGGTGCAGCCTCCATTCTGAATGGTCGAGGTCCTGGCGACTCAGCCAGTCCGCTGCTGTGTTTTCCAGTCCGGCGATGTGCTCGGCTCCGACGGACCTGAGGTTCCTTCCTGCCCACAGCATCAGTCTGCGTGCCTCCATCTGCAGCGCTGCTGACCTGGTGTCCCCTTGCCAGTTTACGTAGGCCCTTGCCGCGTTGTTGTCAGTGTAAACTAGGACATCTTGGTCCCTGAGCTGGGGGAGGGCCAGCCGGGCCAGTGGGATGGTCCTCAACTCTAGCAGGTTGATGGGGGCCATCCTCTCGCTTGGGGACCAGTAACCCTGTGTTACATCCTCAGGGTGTGGGCCCCCCATCCCTGGAGACTCGCGTCTGTCGACAGGACGGCTCTGTAGTGTATCTGGATGGGCGAGCCCTGGTCCAGTCTATGCGGCCGCCTCCACCATCGAAGGTCCTTGAGAGTGAGGGAGTCCAGTCTGACACACTTGCTCCTTTTGGAGACAATGAAGTCCTGGAAGGGCAGCAGCAGGTGCTGGAGGGACCATGCCCTGTACCTGGCCCAGGGAATCATGTCCAGGCAGAAGGTCAGCGTGCCCAGGAGACAGGCCAACATCAGTACGTCCGGTCTGGGGGAGCAGAGGGCAGCGTTGATCAGGTCTGCAGTGTTGGCCCGCTGTTCTGGGGACTGCAAAACTCTGAACTGGGAGGTGTCGATGATTGCTCCCAGGTGTTCTATGGTGTGTGAGGGTGTCAGGTGACTCTTCTCCAAGCTGATGAGGAACTCGTGGTTCCGGAGACACTGGATGGTCTGGTGCAGGTGTAGGGCGCCCTCCTCTGGTGAGGCAGCAGCCGAGATCTCAGATCTCAGCTGTGCCTTCTGTGTCATGTAGCTGTGCCTTCTGATGGACAACAGGATGGAGTATAGGGTCTCCATCTTGAATTTCTGTTGACGCATTCTTCTGTTGAGCCACCTGAGGCCAAGGATGGCTCTGGTGCCGCCGGATCTCTTGGGCACGTGGAAGTACACCCCGGACCCCCACTGTTCCCTTGGAAGCAGTTCGATGGCCCCAACCTGTAGGAGGTGTTGGATTGCCTCAAATGTCTTGCCATGCTTTAGTGGGCACTTGGGACTGGGGATCCACAAGAACCAGTTGGCTGGTCGTTATTGAGACTTTGGGCCCTTTGCCCCAAAGTGCTGGGGCTGCTGTCCTCTGGCCTTGTGGGCTGGCCATCTTGGGTGCCAGACGGGCCTTTGACTTCTGAAAGAGGCCACAGAGGGTGAGATAATGGGTTGAGAGCTCCTTGAGGGCCGAAAGGCGCCAGCGCTGGGACCGCTGGGCGGGCCTTGGGTTCCTCTCCCTGGTGGACAGTACCCTCTTCTTTCCCCTGGACTCCACCAGTAGCGGGTCCAGGGCATCCCCGAACAACTTGGCTCCCTGGAAGGGGAGACCGGTGACCCTGGCGTGTGAGGCTGCAGCCACGTCCCAGCTACACAGTCAGGTGCTGTGGCGCGTGGCAACTCCTGCGGCCATGGCCTGGGCGTTTGCTACGAAGGCGGCAGCTGAGGCCATCTTTCTGATATCCGAGTGAGCCCTGGAGCGTAGCTTGTGGGTCTCACTGACCTGCTGAAGCCAAAGAACCAACGCCCTGGAGCAGCGGGAAGCGGAGGCCCGCAGCGCACTGGAGGAGGCCTCGAACCCCGTCCTGGTGGCTAGCTCTACCTTCTTGTCTGTGGGGTCCCTTGGGAGACCGTCATTGTCTGTGGGGAGGACGGCTGGGAATCCCAGGGCTGCTACTGGGACGTCCACCAGGGGTGACTTGAGGCAGGCCACGACCTCTGGGGGCAGGTTGCAGAAGGAAACCAGTGGGGGGTTTCTTGCTGGTTTGGGAAGACTACTGGGGACCCCCACTTGGTCTTGGGCCCCGTATCCACGTAGTGCTCGAGCTGCAGGTCTAGCACCTGAACCACCCCTGAGACTAGCTTGTTAAACTGTTCAACTGCTCAGTGTAGGAGAGGTGGGGCTTGTGTGCCTCAACCTCGTCCCCCGATATTTCGCTCTCTTCTGCGGATGAGGCGTGGGAGCTCCCTTTGCCCTGCTCCTGCAGGTGGGTGTGTTCGGGGGTGACATTGCGCACGGATGACGTCCGGCGCCTCTTTGCGGGGGAGTGTGGGTTCATCTTCATCATCCCCTCTACCTCCTCCTCTGGGGAGGAAGCTGGGAGCCCCGTGGGTGCATACTCTGGGGTGCCCCCCAGTGGTTGCTGATGTGCCTCTATGGCAGCGTTGACGCTGGCCTGGACCATGTCCTGGATGGCCCTGGAGAGTTTTCCCCAGTCTAAGGTGCTGAGCCCTGAGCGGGGAGTGTGCGGATCAGGGGCCTTGCTGGGGGTGTCCGCCAGTTCGGGGGGAGGGGCTCACCACTTCTCCAAAGTCCGGTCTGGTGCAGGACTGGTGTGTGGCCAAGATGGAGCCCACGCACGTGGTCGTCTCCTCCGCTGCTCTCCTGCTGCGGCTGGAGGCGGCTCAAGCAGCTAGACAGCCCCCCTGCATCTCTTGGCGGGGTCTTCACGCTCTTCGGGCGCTAATCCAAGGTGGTGCCCGCCGGCATGGCGCCCTGGAACAATGGGGAGGGGAGGAGGAAGCTCCACGCCCCCACTGCTGCTGGGGGAAAGCAGCTCTGGAGGGTGGCTGCGGCCGGAGCGTTCACGGGTGAGCCTGCCTTGCCCCTGCCAGGTGCGGGGGGGTGAGTGGCTGGAGACGCAGGAGCGCCTGCTGAGTGTGTGGCTGCCGCCGCTTGAACAGTTGTTGTCAGCTCTGCCCTGCTTCGCCGAAAGGCTAGGCCAGTCTGGGGAGTCCAGGCAGCCCCTCCCCTCAAGGTGACCAAAAGATTCTGGCCTGCCTACCTGAGAGGGAGGAGCTACCCACTTGTAAAGACTAAGACGGACATGGAGATCCCACTGGTAAACTTCTGCCTTGCCTGACCTCACTTTGAAAAGATATTCCCCCCCATCACCTCTTTCTCTGTATACACACACCCATTTCTACCTGCTCAAGTTACCATTTTGTACTGAATAAAGTACCTACAGCCCAGGAAAGCAGACTCCGCAATAAAGTGTCAGACTGAGTTCTGTCCCATATTAAACTAAAATAAGCACACTTCTGGGAAACCAGAAAGTGTACAAAAATGGCCTAAAATGCATTTGTTGTAGAGCTACCGAAAGTCATTTTGGTGGAACACCACAGTGAATTCAGGTTCAACACTATCCTTTTTTTTTTTTTTTTTTTAAAGTTGTCTGCGTATTTGCTCTGTCTCCATGCAACACAATTATTTACCTCAAGCACGCAGACAAAAAATTCTTCCTCCCTCTTGAAATCTATCAAGGCAGCCTCACAGGGTACAGGCTGATTTCTGGATTTAGAATCACCTACATAATGGCCTCTCCTCGCTGTACACTGGGTTCTTAAAGGCTCCCTCTTCCCTGCACAGCCTAGGTTACTGCATATGTAAAAAGGGTAAAACTGTTCATTCAGCAATTTTGTGTAGCTTCATAACGCTGCCAAAGAAGAATATTTCCCATGGATCATAGTAAAAAGGAGGCCTCACAGCTCGTCAAGCTGAAGGCAGCATTTATGGGACTGGCTCCTGCAGCCGCTGTTGCTTCCAAGGCAACCGGATGACATCCCCCACTCACAGAGAGAAGAAGGGAGAGATCACTACTCTACTTCAAGTTCTGGTAGGAAAAAGTTCCAGCAGGCAAACTAGCAATGCAAAACTGAATTCAAAACAGGAACAGCAGCTATTGGCCCTTTTTTATGCATGAATGGTCTAGACCAGTGATTTTCAACCTTTTTCATCTCGTGGCACACTAGCAAGGCGACCGGAATGGTCAAGGCACACCATCAGCCTTTTGATAATTGACAAGGCACACCATAGCGGGGGCTCACATCCCCCAATGGTCCCATTGATAAATGACCCTCTCCCAAATTCCCACGGCACACCAGTGTGCCACGCACAGTGGTTGAAAATGGCTGGTCTAGACCAATGACTGGTAGATGCCAGATACTCTTCCTGTTTTTTGAACCTTGCTGTTATTTTAAAAAAAAAAATCACAGTGGAGACCGGCAATTGTAACTGCCTGCAGCTGGCCGAACAGCTGTCATGTTACACAGACTTAAGACTATTTCTACACTTATATTTGAAAGAAAGCAGTATGTGGATCTCTTCTGACGTGCTTTTCTTCTCTCCAAACAGCAGAAACACTGCTAGACACACAAGGGTCGCATGTCTGCACATTATTATGCAGTAGTAGTAATCTGGATGCCAGCGTGCATTCTGGGACTGCATCTATAGATTGGCATACATCAATGGCCAACTTTTCACTATCACTGAGGGGTGGGAAGCAGGCTGCAGAATGGTGTGTTCGTCCCCCACCAGCCTACATCATGGTTACCGCTCACCAGGACTGGCAATCAACCAGTTCTATGATTAGTGCCAATGCAAGCCCCAACCAAATTTTCATGCCTCAGGGGAAGGGGTGGGGAAGAGCGACAAAGCAGAGGGAACCTCCTATACAGGAAAGAAGGTGCCAAGGGAATGAGCCTGAGAATGTGATCCTGCAAATCCCTCTCCCTTAATTGTGTTTAAGAAATTGAGCGCATTACATGGATGCTGCCCATGTTGTTGAATGATACACAGTGAGAGAACGATCCAAGGAGGATTTCTTTCTGAACGACTGGAAGTGTGCGCTACCAAGAGAATTCAAGGGTGTTGAACATACAGCAATCCCTCAAATGAAACGCGATCTGCTAATGTTCTGGATTAAATCCACAATAAAAAAGGTAGACACTTACCTGAGCCAGTGTAGCATCAGCACATGCTTTCCTCGCATCCTGGAAAAATAATGGAGAGACAGTACATCAAGAGAGGCGGTGAGCATTCACTGAATATACAATGACAAGACTGCACACAAAAAACCGGGCCTTTCCTACAGGCACCCAAAGGCAGCGTGGGAAATGATGCCCAAACAAAGGAACCAACTGCGGGTGTGTGCACCTCAAATTAGGAAGCACTGAATTTCTAAGGAATTTAGGGTAGAATACAGAAGTCTTGACGCATCCTTCACTTTCTCAGTTAACTTTACCAGGTTTCTTCAATGATTGTGAAAGTACAATTACAGATGACAAAATAGATGGTAAGATTCTCTCTCAAAAGTTAAATAGGATAAACCTTTTGTGAAACACTTTTCTCTGGGCACAGACCAAATGCTGCCAAGTACATAAATCTGCAAACCCACATTTACACAAATATTACATATATAATCAGCCTCTCTGTCAAGTAGCCAGTAAAGGGTACTGGGCAGTTCCAGAGCTGACTTCAACAGAACTAAACAGATTTAAGCCCAGGAGACTCTCTCAACTGACTCATGAATTAAGGCTGCAGGTGACAAATTCATACCGATATATAGCACAACAATAAAGTACAGCAATATAGCAGGTAGGATGTTTCAAACAAATGGAGAGCAAAATATGGTGGGAATTGTACCTGTAGTTGAGCATACAAACCCCACTTAGAGCTGAAGGGGAAGACAACTGTTTTGGTGCTAAGCCAAGGCGTTCAGAGTTCCTCTGCTCCCAAATGCTCAAAAGGTCACTCCCAATCTGACTCTGGAATCACAGAGAAGGAACTGGGCTTCCTGTGGCAGCGGACAGGTGAGGAACCCCAAATGCCTTGCCTGGCTAGCATCAGTATCTCCTGGTCTTCCTCTTCAGCTTGGAGACAGGGAAGTGGAAAGTTCCCCTGTACTTGTGCTGTGCCCTCTGAAGTTCAGCATAATAGTGGGGATGATTCCACCTCCAGTCTGGACAGGGTGGAGCTTCTCCCATCACCTCTGCCAGAAGACAATGGAACATCCATCATGGCCAGTGTGAAATCTTGCACATTGATAAGAACCGGGTTTCTATATTATCAAATACAGGTGTGCGCCACTTAATACGTGACGGGAATACGTTCTCCAATCCACGCTGTTATGCAGTTAGGTCATTAAGTGAACATTCGGTCCAATCTATTGCCTTTTTTGTATATACAGACACTCCCTGCCAGACAAGAGCTGGCTCCACAGGCTACTGGATAGAGATGGCCTCTTCTCTGCATTAAGAGCCTCTCTGTTGTATAAGCAGACATTCTGCTGTAGGTTATGGGAGATGCGATTGCCTCATGAGCATGTTGACTGTGCTTTGACACCCCCCCGTCATATATGCGGTCTGTCGTTAAGCAGCACATGCAAGTACAAGACAGTGCCACTTTGTGACGCTCCAATCAGTGATGGGCCGCACACATGATGCCACTGCTGGTCTCTGCACACATCCCCAAGCTTCCAAAGTTGAGAGGAGCTTTGCTCCCCTTGCCTCCAGTGGCTATTCTGAGCCTCTGAGGCAGTGGCAGTTGCAGACAAGGAAACCGGAATTCACATCTCTCACACAATTCAGGCATTCTGAGCATCAGAGGCAGTGCGCACAGGCTTAGAAAAGCCTCTGAACGCGAGGGGAGCACAGCTTCCCCTCGTTTTTTCAGAGGCTTCGTATAGCATCAAAATGACATAATCTGTAGCAGTTTAAGCAACTGTTGCATCGAGTGTGCCCTTGGGTATTAATGCCACCTACCTTCTGGGTTACATGCACAATCTCTGAGAGCTGTGGTTCTTTTTACAAGGGTGATGTGACAAACATCAAAGGCTGAGAGCATGACTGAAGGATGGACTCCCCATTAGGAAGTGGAACTGACTATGCACATTGCAGAGACAAGGATTTCAACCTACAGTGAAATCCCTGTGCACCAACAAGATGTGCCCTGTGTCCAATGGGGTTTGCATAGAAGGAATTTGCTGTGAATTGTGCCTTTAGATTAGCCCCTCTTGTGGAAGGGGGGAAGCCCAGGAATCTCTGCTACACTCTAGCCTCTCCTCAATACACCTCAAGCTGTGTGCAGTATTTGTTCTCATTTTAAACAGACAGCCACACAGGAAAGCAAAATACAGAACGTCTCCTTTCTGGAGCCAAAACCTTTCATTATGTTTAAAGAAACTTAGAATTAATGAAGGCAGGAAGACATGGATATTAATGTCTTCAACTAGTTATGTACACAGCAGTTAGATAATTTGCAGTAAGTCCCTACAACAGTCTTTTATATGGATGAAGTTCACATTAGGTTATTTTACCTAGCTTGTGAAGTCGGAGAAGGGATCATGTGCCAACTACAGGCTTGTTTTTAAGAATGTACTCAAGGTCCAGACCATATCCATTTTCTTACCACCTTACTTAGCATCTTAACCAAGGATTTGGGGGGGGGGGGGAATACACACCACCCAGTCTAAAACTGGAAGTTGCAATCCACATACAAAAGTTACAGTAATGACATATAAACAGCTTCACAGATGGAAAATTTGCGGTCAACATTGTGCTGTGGACACATTAAAATGTGAGGTCCGCATTTCTCATTTCACCCCAAACATGAGACCTTGTTTCCCCAACCCTTGTTCTACAGCCCCACTACCCAGAGTCTCATGAAACATATTCCTCCTCTTTCTCTACTCCTTCAATCTTCTGTCAACCAACAGAATTCCAAATTAGGTGAACAGAGTTGTCTGGATTTGTGCAACCTCTTGCAATCACAAGAAACAAGTGTCTCGCAGAACCACGACTATGTGGGCATATACTGTCAGGGAAGTTTGCTCGGGTTAGCCTCTGAAGCACATGCCACAACAGGATTAAAAAACATATCAGCTATGTTCTGCTTTTAGTCCCTTGGCAAAGGAACAACATAATATATAACTGAAACTGTGGGATACAAGTGGGTTGGCAAGGGGTTGCAATCAGAACTATCTCCACTCTTTACTCTCTCTTCCAAAGAACACTTGAAATCAGACAAGAGGGGAGGCAAACAGGCTTGCAGATGGCTAGTTGGGGCAATGTGTCAAACGGGTTGATTGGACCACTCTGCCTTTGGAGAAGATGCTTCTAACCTGTTGGCTGTTGAGCAATACAGACAGGTTCATTCACATCTATCCGAAGTAGCTAACAATAATCCAGAACAATTTTGGGTTCAAGCACTACTCTGACTGGTTGAGAGCTTGTTTGCTGAGTCAATCTGCTGTCACATTTATCTGTTCGTGTAGACTTTTGCCAAGGTATTGTCTGTCTTGGTTCAGAAGAACTTGAGTGCTCAGAAGATAATCCAGAGCTCAAGAAAATGGATACTTCCAAGATCAACCAGAAGCCTTCTGCTACAGAGTGCTGGAGGTGGGTTCCCCATCCCTGGAGGCTGGCATCTGAGCAGATCAGAATTCACAGCGTGTCTTGGACTGGGGATCCAGAGTTCAGGTGCTTGCTTGAAAGCCATCACTGCAAGTTGTGCTACACTGGTTGAGATACCTGCACTAGCTGGTGTTTCTTGCTGACTATCAGATCCGGGAACAGAAAAGGCTGGTGCTGGAAGGCCCGTGCCCAAAATCTCACCCAAGGGATAACTTCCTGCCACAAAGTTGACATTCCTAGAAGCTGCACTAAGATGAGAACACTGTCTCATCCCTGCAGTTCTAAATCCTTGAGCCAGAGGATCTTGGCATAACATTTCAAGGCAAGGAAGAGCCCTGTTGATCCTTGTGTACAGGATCACGCCAAGGTACTCTATCCTTGGGCTGGGTGTTAGGCTGCTCTTGGTGAGGTGGATCAAGCAGCCATGCTCCTTGAGGTATGCTAAGACTCACTGCACATCCTGGATCATTTGTTGATAGCCGCAAGAGCTAATCAGGACGTTATCAAGGTTCGAGACCACAGGGACCCTCTGCCGAAGATAGCGTGCCATCAGAGCCACAAGCTCCTTACTGAAGACCTCAGGGACCAATGACAAGCCAAATGGCAGTGCTCAATGTTAGAAGTACTGTATGCTTATGCAGAATATCTGATGGGAAGGTCTGGTGGAGATACAGAGGCAGATTTTGGAAAGAGCTATCGACACCAGTAAGTCACCCTGTCCAACTAACACAAGGACCAACCTCAAGGTTTCCACTTTGAAGTGCTGTTCTCTCTTCAGGCAGCTGAGTTACTTCCTTGATGTCCCCATTCCACTTTGGGACAATGAAGAGAGTAAACCCTCAGTCAATTTGACAAGCTTGATAGCTCCTATCTGGAGAAGATGAGTCAACGGCATTATATGCCATGAGGATTATATGCCTGATGCTGCATCTTGTCCTGGGGGCATCCATGAAACTGATCCTGGGGATCACCAGAAGCTCCCGGGCAGAACCCCATTCCACTCTCCTCATCTGCTTATCATCCTTGCAGCTGGAGCAGCTGCAGCTCTTTGGTGGACTTTAAATCTTTGCTGTGCTCAAAGCATTCTGCATTAACACACATCACCACAGGTCTAAATGGCTAAGAATAGTCCTCATTATCACCCGACTTCCATCTGTGGTGGCTTTAATACACTGAGCTCTTAACTAGGAGTGCTTGCAGTTCAAAATAAAAAGGGGGGAACAGTATTTTCTTTACTGCTATCCACATAGAAAACTAAAGATCAATTGTACAAGGTCTCAACTAGTTAGTCATACATGCCTGTTTACACAAAATCTGTGTGGTCAGATATTCTGATTTATTTTCACCATTGTGAACGTTCACAAAGTTTAAGGAAAGACCAATTTCTAGTCTCATTTCATACAGCACCCTTGATGAAATCACACATTTGGAACCTAAAAACGAGGCCAACCCTTTAAAAATTTCTCTCTCTATACAGACTAAGAGAGAAAGAGAGAAGTGCTTTCAGAATAGTTAAGGGATATGCCAATGCAGCCAAACTAAGCCTAGGTAAACAGTGTTTTTATACAGCCTGTAACTTTAATGCTGCTTTGACCAGATGAACTTATTTTATTGTTTGCATAAGCTTTCAGCTAGGAGGAAAGAAATAACTTATTTACACTGAAGGATTTTATAACATGCCTTAATAAGCTTTACCTAAAACTCCTGAAGTGCTTGTGAGAAAATTCATTCATGCAAAAATAACCTTATCTAAGAGTAAAAAAGTGATTTTCAAACTGTTCATCTACAGATGCATGAAATTGAAGTGGAAACAGATCATGCACACTTCTGTGAGAAGATGGGAAACCTGTAGGCCCACATCAAGGCTCATCCTACTTAGAGGGCCCATTCCACCCTTCACAGTGCACTAGAGGTGTTCGAAAATACTAGCTTGGAATGAAAAATTCGTGTAGGCTTCACAAGAGGAAAAGAAAAGCCTCTACTTTTAGGATTCTACTGTTTACAATAGTTTTCTCCATGTGTTATTTCACACAGATAATTCAGTTGTGGAGGTGCAATGATTAGAATTTATACAATATTTTACAATTATGAAAGCATTTCCACAGACATTAACTTGGTACTCTTCAAAACCACCATGTAAGGTAGGCCAAAATGAAACAATTTACAGCAAACAGACATGTGCTCTACTTCCCGAGTTTCTATCCTGCTTGTGACACAGATCTACACATTTTTATCTATACTGCACTGCACGCATGACAATGACATTTTTTGACACTGATGGAACAAAAGCAGTTTACAGCCCAACTTCAGTAGCAGCAGAGAACACTGTCGGTTTGGCAGGAATAAAAACCTCACACAGTGATGCAGTCTCAGCAGGTAAGAAAGGGAGCCTAAAAGGCAAAGGGGAGGCAATGCATGGAGAAGTAAGAATGTGAAGGAAAGTTACATGAAGAAAGTGGCTCCAGGAAAAAAAAGGTAGAGGGAACTGAGATGAAGGTTGTCTGAAGAAACTTCACAGCAAAGATCAGAGGGGCATCTATGCTTTGAAGAGAGGAAAACAGTAGTGCAGGGGAAGCTGGTCAAGACGCAGGGTGGTGAAAGGAAGTAGGCAGTGGTCCAAAATGCAGAAGCTGAGCAAACATGAAGCTGAAGAAAGGAGAAGCCGAAGAGAAACTCAAAGGAACAAAACTACACATGCGTCCAAGGAGGGGGTACATACATATACATATATGTATATGTACACACTACTGGCAGGAAGGAAGCCAGCATAAGAGGGCACAGGGTGACTAAGATTAGGAAGCCTGAGTCCCAACAGGAACTTCTAGCACTAGCGGTTTTGGTCACTACAGCATGAGGACCTAGCAAATGTAAGAAGGCAATCAGAGCCAAGAAACAGTAGGCAGGGAGGAGGGTGGTTTTTATGTAAATGAATTCGAACAAATCAGGTAACAATTCTGCTCTAAGCTTCTAGTGGTGTTTAGGAGAAAGTGACTTCTCTGAAGGATTTCTGAAGTAGATTCCCATTGTAGTCCCCCCTCTATTGTACACAATGAAGCCACATTATACTGACCCCTGAAATAAATGTTGGGCTATAATCTCAAGAGAGTTGTACATGTTACAAGTTTTTCTCCGTATACGGGAAACTGGCATGAACAAACTAGGTTGGAAATGTATTATAAACTCAACACAGTGAAGTAACAGATTCAAAGGGTCAGCATCAATTTATAACACATAAATGGCCGAACAGGGATTGAAAATGTGCTGCCATACAAACAGCACTAAAAACAGCTGCTTGTATTGTTGTTAGATCAGATGCTGTTTGAACAATGCATGAACACATACACACATTTTGCAAACCATCTTTGAATCTTCAGGTAACAGACAACTCAGAAATATGTATAGTCTCCACAAGCATCAAAAACACATGAAGCAGGGAAGAGTGTTCAGTCATGATACATACTCTGATCTGGTTTTTCAGTTGCTCCGCCTCCTGGCGTAACTGGTCAAGTTCACTCATCTTTCTGTGCTAAAGGTGTGCTTCTCTGACACCTCTCAGATGCTCAAAAATCTGAAAAAGGAAAACACATCAAGATTAGGTTTTGCCTGTGTCAAGTTACACAATATACTAAATACATTGTTTGATCCCATTAATAGCCAAATCAAATTTGAAAAAGGTTTATTCGAAACAATATTCACAATCTCTACAAACAAACCATAACTTAATAGCTCTAACTTTTTTTTTTTACAAAGCATTTTGTTTGAAATGTTAAAAACTAATATGGCAGGCACCCACAACTGTGGAGGGAAAGATAGGACATAAATTTATTAAACAAATAGGGATTGAAAAACCAGCTTTATAAGTTCTACAAGGTCAAAGTGACAGCAGAATCTCTAGAACAAGTATGGAAATGCAATGACTTCACACAACTTTGCCATATAATAAGAGTTATACTCTCTTGTAATAGAAATAGTCAATCATCTCTCCCATAATGCCCAGGGATAGCTCTCCAGGACTCTGGATACCTGAAAATGAGGATAATTACACAAGGTATTTCTATCCTCCATCCTTCAGAGAAGGCAAAACACAAAAGACTTGATTTTTTGGATGGTTTGTCCTATTTATTCTATTGACCCAAGGATGGTAAATAAAGTGCATCATGTACATGACATGCAATTCTTTCACAAACATCTCAAAATGCACCAATTCACTATGGGCTGAGCACAAGCAAGTGGGGTCTGTGACACAACACTTCATACAATACAGCAGCGCAGGGGAGAAAAAGACCATGCTGGGAAGAGATGGGGCTGTGCATTTAGTAACTGCTTTGGGCAGTAATCTCACCCACATTGCAGGATTACAAAGGTGGAACAATATTTCAAATTCCTAGGTAATGTAGGTCCTGGGATCTTTTCAACCCAGCGTCTGCATTCCTGGCAGCTGGATACCTTTCCTGAAAGTAGCTTACATCCCTCTCAAAGGTGGCACTTCATAGTTACTCTCAAGCTGTAAGAGAAACCTCCCATAAAACTGAGCAAAACCAACACCAAAACAAAAGTGCCAACATAACTGCAGGTGTTCCCAAACTAAAAAGCCCCATTTCAGGATACAGGTCCAACCTTGTTATACACTGATTCTTTATACACAGATCTGACTCAACACAAATGGCCCCTGCAAGGGAGAAGGAAAGGCTGATCCCTGGAGAAGGGGAAAAATGCATCCTTTGAAATCACAGTTTAAAAAACTGCTTTTTACTTTTGAAGAGAGACAGTCATGCAAGTGATTACAGGTATAACCTAATTATTCACAGATTTTTCTATCTTACCATGATGACAAATACCCTTTAAATTAAAGGAAAACAGTCCTTTAACAATAGCCTCATTAATGCAAGAGAGGGCACCCAGCTGACAATCCATCAATCATTCTCTCTCCAAGCACAAGGCAAATGCCCCCCCCTTCCCCCTGAGCACAGGAAGGAAGGCTAAATGGCTGTGATCTGCTCCATTCTTTCCCCCTCCCTGAGGCTCCTGGTGAAGGAAGGGATTGCTTCCTCCTAGTGAAGCCTAAGCACCTGGAGAGAGACATTGCCTCTGCCTGCATTTCAAAAGGTCTACAAGGCTGTTCACTGGAGCAAAGGGACTTGTTCTTTAAATTGATTTGCATTAGAGCAAACCCTTTCGAATAATGAGACTCAACCTGTACTTAGCACCATAAACATGCAGGACAATGAGAAAGAGCAAAAGGGGGCCTGGATCAAACATCACACTAGGATCAAACCATAGTTCCATGTAACATCTGAGCAGTGCCAGCCTCCCTCATTTGTTTGCATGCATACATAAATATCTAACTCGATATCTTAAGTTTTAAAGACAAAATACTGCTTATGGAAAAATCTTAGGCCACTTTTGCAAGCATTTAATGATCATAGCAAATGGTGCTGACCATTACAGATGTACAGTAATTAGCAAATCACCAGACTCCACAAATACCAATGGTAGAATGTGAAAATACACACCCTGCAGTGTACAGAGTTGCATTTATCACTTATTCTAATCCATTCAAGCAAACAGAATGACTCCATCACTGAAGATGCCAAGTGCTGCACTAACAGTTTTACATACTGTATTTGTGGAATTGGAGCCAGCTTATGTATCAGCTCCCAGAGCAAGCAACCTACTGCCACTCAGATGATCAAAGGAAGAGAACATTCAAAGAAAGCAACCTCTTATAGAACAAAGGACTGGGCATGTTTTTCTAAGTCTTCAAACCATATACAAACACATTTTCTGAGGGCTGAATCACAGTTCCCACCATCTCAGCCGATGCTCTCACAACCCACACTGCTGCATCTCCTTCCCTGCCTAAGAACATCTCAAGATGGTTTCTGCCACATTCAACTGTCTATCACAGTTTCAAAATACTTCCAAATTAGCTAATTCACTATTTCTCCACCATTCCCTAGTTAGGAACAATCTTTCCTCAATTCCCTTCCCCTTTGCTGTGTGTGGGGGGAAGGGACAGATGAGGACAAAGCTAATTTGACTTTTCCCCAGTAGCCACATATGAACAGTTGCTTATATTATACAAGGTACAACCTCTTTCTGCAAGCAAGCAAATTTATCAATCAGTCCTAGAATTAAACATGTTCTTGGTATCTATCACCCTGCTGAAAAATTGAGTTGAGAGAGAACACATGTCAAAACTGAAACCAAAGCACCAGTTTTGAGGCAAGTTGCTGGTGACGAAATTCGTCAATGAAACCAGGAAACATCAAGCATATAATCAAGAGGATATTCCTTCATTTCTGATTTTATCAAAACACACGCTTTCACGATCAGCATTTTGATGAGATACTGCTGGGATCTCAAAACTACCTCCTAATTACTAGTTTACTAGACTAATTAGTAGTCTATCCCCCTAATATTTAATCATACATTCCTCCTACCACCCCAAAATAAACTTACAGCAATCTGCTATCCTCTAACTTTCAGAAGCTCTTCGTATAATTTCCACATGGGACCATCTCCCATCCGTCTGTAGTAACACTGCTAAGCTCTAATAATCTCTTGGGTGAGCTTAGTTGCTTATTCAAATCCAGTTAAGATGAAACCTGCACACTGCCCTTTCAACACCTATCCCCATTCCCCTTGAAGAAAGACTGCCTCAGAATGCCTGTTGAGGTGGGTCTCCAGTATTAGGAGTCACAGTTCTCTGTGCCAATATGGATGAGCACATGGTCCTAGCACTAGAGAATATACGACTACAGGAAGAAAAATATCAGTTCAGTGCAAGTGTGACCTTTCTGGTCTCCTGCTAAAGCCTGTCAAAGAAAATATATGCCACTGTTCCACTGCAACCAGAGAAACACTTTCTCCAAAAGTTTCTATTCCTGGTGTACGACAACCCATTTTCACTTTATCCAGAAGATGCTTACAGGAAGTTATATAGCTGGCTAATAGGTACTCTGCTTAGATGATGTTAGGATAATGGATCTAACAAGCCAAGCCAAGGTGCTCACAAAGTGAAACTGACCAATATTCTTCCTTCCTCCCTCACAATTTGAAGCATCTATAAACTAGAATCCAGATATTGTCTACTCTCTTCCATTCCAATAATGCATGATCAAGCAACAAATCTGAGAGCAGACTCAATTCTTAATAGCTGGTATCACCAAAGACAGAGGGGTGGCTTCTATCCCAACAGTATCCCTTATGTCTTCCCCATGCAAGGCTATGGGGAACCACTGTTGCAATGGAAAGCAAAATATCCACCACCCATCATATGAGATTCTCTACAATGTATATGTCCTTCCTTCGCACGCATTATACCCACTGTGAGGACTGAGATTTTGCTACTGTATACAAAGAAATGGTTGAAATTATCATTCAACAGAACAATAATGTTGTGATACAGTACACTCATTCTAACAATATTACACCACTGTCCCTAGCATGTATTCACTGCTGAAACAGAGACGCCTGCGTTGGCTTGGTCATGTCGTGAGAATGGATGGATCCCAAAGGATCTCCTCTATGGAGAACTCGTGCAAGGAAAGCGCCCTACAGGTAGACCACAGCTGCGAAACAAGGACATCTGCAAGAGGGATCTGAAGGCCTTAGGGATGGACCTCAACAAGTGGGAAACCCTGGCCTCTGAGCGGCCCGCTTGGAGGCAGGCTGTGCAGCATGGCCTTTCCCAGTTTGAAGAGACACTTTGCCAACAGTCTGAGGCTAAGAGGCAAAGAAGGAAGGCCCATAGCCAGGGAGACAGACCAGGGACAGACTGCACTTGCTCCCGGTGTGGAAGGGATTGTCACTCCCGGATTGGCCTTTTCAGCCACACTAGACACTGTGCCAGAACCACCTTTCAGAGCGCGATACCATAGTCTTTCGAGACTGAAGGTTGCCAATACAATATACAATGGTTACATTAAAAGGGTAACAAGTATCATGGCTGACTGAGAAAGAGCTCTTCTATGCTGGGTCATCTGAGCAGGCCAACTAATCTGTTGCTAATTATTAGCAACCCAACTAATCTGTTGTCCAATTTAAATCTTCTTACCAACACCAATAAACGACTATACACTTTTACAGTGCCACACATACAACACCCTGTTCTATAAAGAACGTCTTCTGCTTTATGTTTGAGCTGTGCCCATGACAGAAAAGGGGGACATTTGCTCTGTTCTTTCCTGCTATACCACTAGAGCAGGGGTGTCCAAAGTTTTTTGCAGGAGGGCCACATCAGCTCTCTGACACCGTGTCGGGGGCCAAATTAATTTACATTTCAAATTTGAATAAATTTACATAAATGAATATATTAAAGATTAACTTATATGAATGAATGAAGGTTTTGCAGTAGTTCAAGGCCTATAAAAGGCCTTGCACAAAGCAAGGCTAGCCTTTCCTTTCCTGCTGCTACTGCATCACAGACGTGAAACAACAAGCAATGGAGGGAGTCCTCATCCCACAGCTCACTTGACAGGTCAAACAGTTGCCTTCACCCTGAGAGCAGTTGCATCGGGCCAGTGTGGGCTCCAACAAATCTCTGGAGGGCCAGAGTCTCATTGGAGGCTAGGGGCTCCCTGAGGGCCACATAGGGAGGCCTTGAGGGCCGCAAGTGGCCCCCGGGCCGGGGTTTGGGCACCCCTGCACTAGAGCATCTGTGGAAGCAGGAAATTCAAAGGGTGCTCACATCTGGTGAGGCAAGGTCAGTTTGCCCCCCAAACAGACTCAGGTAATCTGACCCTGCCTGCCCATGTGGGAGGCTTCCCAGATGCCAAAACTGAGCCACCCTTGAACCACTGGAGAACTAAACATTGGAAAGCAAAACCACTGGGCAGGAAAAAGATAGGCATCTCTTGGAGGTGGAAACGTACATAGCATAGACATTCTGTTCAATCCCTAGTAGGAGTGGGAAGGACCCCTGGCTGAAATCTTGGAAAACACCAGCCAGCGTAGACGATACAGAGCAAGAAGAACCAAGAGTGACTCCTTGAAAGGCCGCTACCTAAGTTTCTCCTAGATGAAAGAAGTTGGCACTCACCCTCCTCCCCACTGCCTTCATAGAACCAGTAAGGCATTGCCATTCATAAAAAGACGCAACTAGGTTTTTTGTTATCAAGAACTAGCTTGATCAGCATAACAGCACAAGGAAAAGGAACCCTTTAAAAAAAATGTTCAGGTAGTCCATATACATATTCTACACTCAAATCACTTAAAAGTAGAGCTGTGAGATTCAGTGCTAAAACTTTTCCAGTTTATATTTTCTCTCAAGACAGAAGAAAGGCAACTTCTATAGCTGCTGCAGCCGCGTGTGGGGGGCTGCCCAGAGGTCAGGTGAGGTCAGACCCAGAGCGCTCTGCCTGTTGCAGCTAGAGAAAGAGGGCTGCCCTGGGTCAGGTAAGGGCAGCCTGGAGTGCTCCCGTCAGTCGTGCAGCGCCTGCAGAGGAGGGGCTGCCCTGGGGTCAGCTGAGGGCAAGCTGGTCACGCGGGCTCTCCGCTGAGGAGGGCTGTCCTGGGTTCAGATGAGGGCAGCCCTGGAGCCCAGGCTGTTAGGATGTGTGTGCGGGGCCAGGATGTGTGTGCGGGGCCAGTAAGCTGGGCTCAGGCGCAGAAGGGCTCCAAATTTAAAAACAGATGTGGCTGCCCTGCTCTAGAGCAGGCAGTCACATGGGAGCCTCCATGCAGGCAGTGGCCTGCTGGTAGAAATAAGGGGGAAAGGGAAGAAACAGCAGGCAGGATAGCCTGCCGGAGCTGGGAGAGGAGGGGAAGGAGGAAAAAAGGCAGAAAGGAGAAGGGGGGTCCTTCCCTGCATTCTCCAGTGGGGGGTTCAGCAGAGCTGAACCAACTCCGTCCTGCTTTGCCGAAAGGCTAGGCCAGTTTGGGGAGTCCAGGTAGCCACGCCCCTCAGGAAGTCCAAAAGACTCTGGCCTGCCTACCTGAGAGGGAGGAGCTACCCACCTGTAAGGACTAAGACGGACATGGAGATCCCACTGGAGAAAGAACAATTTTTGATTTTCAGTCACTCACTTTCTTCATTTTTCAAAACAGGTGCTATCTGAGATGCTACAGAGAACAATGGATTAAAAAACCCCAAAGGAAAAAAAGTCAAGATCTCATGTTGCAAACAGATGTTTTGATACTGGGAAAGTGTAGGTCAGTTAAACCAATTCAACATTTTTTAGGTAGAAGATTGTTTTTTAGGCAGGAGGATTTGGGGAGTGGTACTTAAACCAGCAGTCGCCTGCCCAGTTGGACAGCCTCCAGATGCCTTGGTAGCCTGGTTTAATAGATCAAACTGGATATGTCATCGCTTCCGCAGCTTTCATTTGCTTTGTTTTCTACATTATTGTAGCAATTTTTATCCTGCTTCACTGTTTCATTGTAGCTTTTTATTGATGCAGACGATTTTCCTCTTAGACATTTTGGGTTTCGCTACTGGAGAAAAAAATTGGGTATTTATGACAAAAAAAATTCAATGCCGCACCTTTAATTCTGAAACCATTCTGGGTATACTGGAGGTAGGACAGAAGCACTGCGCTTCTGCCACCGTCACCCATCAGATTAGCAATTCATTTGTAAAGCAGCAGCATCAAGAAATACTTGTATAGGAGGGGGAAAAAAAACTTATTTCAAATTATTTTACCTATCTCGATTAATGGAACCAGATTTGAAAAGCAAGGATAAGAACAGGTCAGTGTTACCACCATACTGCAGGCAGAGCAGATTACATGACCAACACAGAGGTGAGATCTGAAATATAGGAACTTCTTGCCTATGTGTTTTCTTTTGCACAGTGCAAAAATGCACTGCCATTTTCCATACCTTTCTCTCAAACTGTTATCCATTTCCATCCCTAACCTCACATATAGCACGATATTCTGCAGTGAGGGTATCCAATTAGCTAGGCTGACCTAAGTGAAGTCTTGCAACATCACAATAAGTACAGCTTTTGCCAGGTGCCAACAAGGTTGGGTGAGTGGACTCAGAAATTTCATTTGCAAAAGTGTCATTGCCAAAATAGGCAGGGAAGCACCAGCAAAGGAACCCAGCAGTACATTGGGGGGGGGGGGGGGAGAGAGAGAGAGAGAGAAGATAACCTAGTTTGCTTAGCTTGTAGAACTTTTTATTTCCTGAAAATGCAAATTGCAATATGCATGTAAGGGCAATCCCTCTTTTAAACAAAAACCCAAGAGTGGTTTGCTCTCTAGTGAGAAATCTCTCTCAACAAGGAAGGGCAGGCTGAGTTGAAGTGCTTGATACAGACACTGCCTCCAGCATTTGAAATCATAAGCGATTTCACTTTTCTCCCAACCAGGCCTGCGGTGACAGCTGGCCTGTAATTTTAACATTGCTCTTAGAAGAGTATGTTTTCTCTAAATATGGACGTTGGTGTGGCAACAGAGATATTTGGTCCTTTTCCATGGTTTCAGAACAAGATTTTTAGGTTTAGATTTTAAAAAATTAAGGAAGCTGAAAACGAATTCTCGCAACTAGTTGCAAAAGGCAAAAATCTCTGTCCTGAACATGGACAAAATTCTACCAGCTTAACGCCTAGGTTTGCGGTAAGATGTAACACAGACCATTATCCTTCTATTGTGGCCTGCCTTCAGTTGGCATCCTTCAGTCTCAGAAGACTACGGTATCGCGCTCTGAACGGTGGTTCTGGAACAGAGTGTCCTTTCCAGTGCACGAAGCCTGGGTAAGGTAGATATGAAGGATAGACTGTTACCCATGCAGCAAATCCCCCCTCTCCACCTTGTTGGATTGGTCCAAAGGAAAGGCAGAAGCCAATACGGTTGGTTCCAGCGACGTTGCAGGAGTTGCCAGAACGTGACTGTGTTCAGCCATGAACTGTCTCAGGGACTCCAGCTCCGGATTTTGTCTCCAGGTTGACTCCTGAAGCCTTTTCCATAACTGGATGTAGCCACAAGGCAGTAGAGGTTTGGGGTCAGAGTTTTCCTTCTCTCAGATGGGCTGCCTTCCCAGGCTAATGAGTCCCATCTACCCGGTGGCTGTTTAGTCGCCTCTTGCAACGAGTACAGCCAAACTGAGGGCCTATTCTTAGCACCGAGCCCCCAGGGGTGGCCTGCCAGGCCCTTAACAACTTCCGAATTTTGCTAGCTGCTGGAAGAGTGTAAGAACAGGTGGTTTACCAAACCCCTGCTGAACCACCACACGGGCCCAGCTCAGCAAGCCTGTTGTAAGGAGGTCCTGAAAGGAGACACCATAGTCTGTAACAACTGGGGAGAGCTCCCACAGAACAGAAAGGAGGCCAGGAGTCTCAGAAACCTTGTGATGGTGACATCTCTGAACTACAAACCCTGGCTTTGGAGCCAAGTTCCTATCTTCTGAACTTGTACTTTTGGATGAAGACTATCAGCTTCATACAGACTCAAGACCACAACACTGTGGGCAACAGTTAACATTGCTCACAACTGAAGCAACGAGACAGGCTCCTGCCTGGAGAAACTTACAATGTAATGTCAGAACTGCAGTTGGATTAAATTCTAACAATGCAGCTGTGTGTAAGGACCGGGATACATTCTCTGATCCATGCTGTTATGTGATCAGGTCATTAAGTGAGCATTCAGTCCAATCTATTGCCTTTGGATTGTAAACAGACACTCCCTGCCAGGTACTAGCTGGCTGCACAGGCTACTGGAGATAGATTGCCTATTTCAGCATTAAGAGTCTCTCTGTTGTATAAACAGATACTCTGCTGCAGGCTATGGGAGATTCGATAGCCTCATTAAGAGTATCTATTTTGCCTTGACCAGCATCATACAAGCAATCCATTGTTAAGCGAACGGTTGTTAAGCAGTGCATGCCTATGGTTGGACAGATGGAAAGCCAGTGCTATATAGGAATGGTCTTTGCCTCAAGGTTTTTATTAGGGGCTCAAAGTTACAGTATAGTTAAAATGTTCATATTAACAATGCAAATCTTTCAGCTGTAAGCAAAATCTTAGTGACTGGACAACACTATGATAAATTTCTGCCAATAAAACCAGTGTGAATGTCTCCTCTTATCTGCAAGGTCACTGGGAGGTAAGGTCTGTTCAGGCACATCTCTGCAGCAGAGATAATGACAGGGCAGTTAGTCTTCAGGCAACCAGGCTCAGGGTAAGTTGGAGCCAAAGTTAACCCTTTCACTCCTCCTGAGAAAAAAAGTAAGCCAGGGCTCAACATTTCCATTTAAATCAAGCAAGCCTTGTTCTCTTTGGCAGGATCACATCAGATCCTTTCTGCATTCTCCTTCCATTTTGCAAATGTCTGGCAGAGGTCTGGTTTTTAAAATACCAGGATGTAATCCTCATTTCCACCTGAAACAAATTCGGAGGCTACAATTCAGTGCACCATTACTTAAGAAACCACTCCTGGAAAACAATGGGTCTACTTCTGAGTAATCAGGTTGCAACTATGTGTAGCTTAGCTGCACTTGCTCAGTCATTCCTTGTTGCTTGTCTCTTTGCTATGAATTGAATTGCATGCTCCCAGTTATAAGCTGTATGTTTTATGTAGAGCCTCTGGCTTAACATACCAGGCACCCAATTTGATTACTGTATGGTGTTCACCGTGCACTTACTCTGATAGTGTTTACAAAAGATTGTGAGGACTCAAATTTAAAATGTATCTTATGAACTTTTCCTGTATTTTTAATAAATTAGAGACTGTACAGTTCTTACGTCACAATTACTGGCAGGTTATTTTTCAGGATGTGGCCTTGGGTAAAATCAGACAAAACTATAGTCAAGACACCTCCCGCTCCTAAATTTAACACACACACCTCCCCCCCACTAATCCAAAGATCATAGAAAATTCCATTATTTTTGGCTCAAAACCTGCCCTTGATTTATCAGTGAGATCAATTTATACTTGAGTATCTATTGTACCTCAATGTTATCTATGGTACCACTACATCTGAATGACAGAGGCCACACCCAGGCCTTTACCACCACATTTTAAACAGCCATCTGAGCCAACCAGCAGACTCTTACAGCAATACCACAAACTCTGCACCAAAACAGCATCATTTCCCTGGATTAGACTTAGCCTAATGGAAGAGGAAAAACATGACAGTCAATGTTTCCATAAGGAAACTTATAGAATCCTTTAGAGATAATGCAAGAAAGTCTGATGGGGGAAGAATATTAACAGCAGCTATTTGGGAGCAAGCTTTTTTATGGATTGAATTGCCGTGGACTAGCTCAGTTGTTCCCAAATTCCTACAGGGGAGTTGGGAACCAGGTAAGTCTTTGCAGGGGCAGGAAGGGAGGTGTCATTGCCATGACCAAAGGTCTTTTTCACTTACCTGGGGGGCAGTGCTGGCCTTCAGCAGGTGCTTGCAGGCCCTCAACAAGCCTCCCCACCGCTCTAAACAGTGCTTATCTCCAATCAGAACTCACTCCAAAACCAGAAGTGAGTTCCAAACAGAGATAAGCACTGTTTAGAACAGTGGGGAGGCCCGCAGAGGGGCTGTAAGTCCCCTGCACCCTGCCAAAGGCCAGCACTGACCCCCAGGTAAGTGAAAATGCCCCTTGGTTGCGGCAGCTGTGCAATCACTGTGGCACCATCCCTGCAGGGCCCCTCCCCTTAAGGGGGGATGCCCTGCTTCCGGTTTCCCTGGTGAGTCATGACCCACCAGTTTGGGAACCTCTAGACTAACTTATAAGTGGGCAGATGGAGAAGCACAAAAGTATTTAGTACAGTGCAAAGAAAATTAATGGCAAACCATGAAGATTTTCACTGCCAACTGAAACCACAGGAGAAAAGCTAAGTGAACTGTGTGTAACACAGTAAGTTTAATACACACAGGGTCCCCATTCAGAGGCCACAGAACTGGCTGCAAGCTCTACCATCTCTTTGCCTCTGGTGATCACCCTGTCATACTCTATTCAAAAGATTTCTACCCCACTTTTCCAAAGATCAATAATAGAGTGCTCTGTATGTTGCAGGGAACTCTGAGAAGGAAAATGTCTTCCACTTTCTACTGGGAGCAATCAATGTAGCCGCTACTCCCTAACTCCAGTTCTCTGGGAAACGGAGGAAAATGTATTGCTTATTCGACCTTTCAGGTTCAGGCAAATGGATGCACAAGATACATACCCATTCCCCACCCCTCACTGCTGTGAGCCCTCTGGGACACCCCACGAGCTCAGTGAGGGGCTTGTTGAGGCCACAAACCACATCTGTCTTAACATGCCAAACCACAATTTTTGGGCTAGAGTTGCACTGTTAGCCATGGAGGTCTAAGACAAAAGGAAAGCTGGGACTGGGGTTACCATATCTAGCTGCTGGATTGCAGTCACACAACTCTGAAAGTTAGACATCCTCTCTGGCTAGTCAGATACAGCTGAAATCATGCCACAGAATTAAAATCACAGAACATACTGAAAGTGTAGCATCACAAAGTAGAAACAAAAAAATGTAGGAAGTATGGGAGACTCTTAATGCACATAGTATGAGTGTCATCGCTAACCCATTTTTAGCCCCAAGTTCTTTATAAGGGACTTAATTTTCGTGCATCTCTTTACAAAAAAACCCAGTAAAAATGACTTCTCTCTTCTAGCAAATAAGTCAGATATCAGCAATTTTCAACTGTCAGTGCTTGATATACTGACTGAAAACATAACCTTTCTATGCCATGCAGAATAATTCAAACCAAAAATGTAACACACCACCCACCACAAAAGGTTCACATCTATGATCATAACTCACCCCAGGAGAAGCTGCCTCCTGTAAAGGTTGCTGACTAGTAACAATTCCAGAGACAGGATTATAGAGATCACACAGCTAAAAGACATACAAGAGCAGCTGTATCCTATTTAGGATCCTACACATCCAACCTAAACAAGGAGTTAGTCTGAGCATTTTTCAAGAAAATTTTGCAGATATTCAGATTGCTAACGTAACAGGAATCCAAACATATTTCAAAACCAGTCCTTTCATCTCTAGTAACACACCTAATTTCTCCCACTTATGACAAAATTAGAAAGGCATCATCTGTATTTCTACACCAATAACTAACAGAGAGAATGGGAAGTATGATACCCATAAATTGGCAGCTTCTGGGGCTATGGAAGAACATGGCACCTTCCTTGGTTTGCCAGCAAAGTGTCCTATTAAAAGAAAAGTAATTTTTATTCTGAACAATTTCTGCCAGTGAAGAATGAAGTGTGTAGGAGGTTTTTTAAACATCAATTCTACAATTCAAGGTGTCTTCTACAACACTTAAAGCTCCCTGCTGGGGGATATTAGTATATAATGATGTGACATCTTATGTAACTAAAATACTCCTACTGTCAATATTTTGAATTTGGGAATTTGTTAATAAAACCCAGGGGAAACCGTGATACACGAATGAAGCTGAGTCAGCAATAGCCTCCCAAAAGTAAGAAACCTTGTTTTTGACCCTATGTTTAAGAACCACATTGCAACCTGAACCACTGGGTGTACCTGACAGCCACTGCAAACTTATGAATTGTAGGCGGGATATGAAAGATGGGAATATGAGATAAAAAAATTAAACAAGAATCCAAGGCCACCTTGCAAAAGTAGCAATAGCCTAAAGCAAGACCCTCAAGAGTCATTTTAATCTTCTTCCCATGTTAAATTGAAAGCCTCTCTAAGTTAACCCTCAACCCAAATGGGAACCTTCTATGGAATTTAAAGATATAGGAGGAGGAACCCATTGTACATATGCACACTTTTAAAAGACATACTGATAAGTAGCTACTTGCCTAGTCTCCTATGATAAGTAAGAATGTGCCAGACAAAGCAGCTTTACAAAAGTAGGTTCGCTCTTCTGCTAGGTCAGAAGGAGATATACAGGACACCAGTATTTGTAAAGCTGCCTTAAGAGCATACAACACTTAAATCAGGTCACTGCTGACAGCTTTCATCTGAAGAAGGGCAGCCCAAAAAGAAGGGTTATTCTGAGATTTAACTGTCAGGAAGATGATAACCTGTCATTACATCTTGCTTCTTTCAGGTGGCCTTTCAAAATATCATTTTTCATTATGAGGTTCTGCAATCTTCACAAATGGGGTGCTTTCACCTCCTCCTTTTCTAAGGAGGCATTCCCCTCTAGAGAGGTATTTCTGATTCTAAGGCATTTGCTCATGTTGAAACCGAACAGTAAAAAAACCCAAGCCATTTCAGTCACTAGAACTACAGAAATTTTTTTTCCTTCAAGCTACAGAGGGGTTGTCTTTGAACAAAGAAGTACTTTTTAATTCCTTTGCTTTTTTCAGATCATGCTGAAAGGCCTGGCTCAGGGGTCGGCAACCTGCAGCTCTAGAGCCACATGTGGCTCTTTCAGCTGTCTGCTGCGGCTCCTCCTGGTGAAAGTGGCAAAAGGGGTAACAGGAGGCATCTGTGCTGGGAGGGCAGGCTGCTTCCCTCCGCCCCCTGAGCTCACTGCCCTCCTCTCCCTTCACCCCCACCTGCCCCGCATTGGTTTCCCTTTTCAATTTTGCCCGCTCTGCAGACTTAAGCTCCCTGTTTTTCCCTTCCCCAACTCTCCAGCAGGCTCAGCCAATCAGCATCCAGCAGGCTCCTGGCTTCTTCAGTTAGAATGGCTCAGGGCCCTTCACTGGCAGACAGACCAGACAATCCTGAGCAGCCCTCCTCCTCAGCCCTTGCGAGCCCTTGCAGCCTGCCTTTCCCTGAGCAGGTCCCCACTCAGTGCAAGGAGAGGCTTTTCCTCCACAGCTGAGGAGACATCCTGTGTGTCTACTCAGTTGTAAGCCCTATTACAGCAGATGAAGCTTACTCCCAGGAAAGGGTGCCTGGGAAGGCAGCCTTGGAGCCAGTGGGAGCCCACACAGGTCTGTTCGAGAGTAAGCCCGGATGTAGTCCCTGGGCTACACCCAGGAAGGTGTGGAGGGCTTTAGCCTCAGCCTCCTCCTGTGCAGGTCTACTCACAAGTAAGCTGTAGTCAGTGGGGCTTCCTTCCAGGAAGGTGTGGAGGGCTGTAGCCTCAGCCTCCTCCCGTGCAGGTCTACTCACAAGTAAGCCCTGCTGTAGTCAGTGGGGCTTCCTCCCAGGAAGGTGAAGGCAGCCTCAGCCCCCTCCTATGCAGGTCTACTCACAAGTAGTAAGTAAGGCTTCCTCCCAGGAAAGTGTGGAGAGGACTGCAACCTGAGAGCTCCAACCAACTTGTCTGCTCAGAAGTCCCATTGTAGTCAATGGGGTTTACTCCCAGGATAGTGTGGAGAGGGTTGCAGCCTGAGTGAGGGCGGGCAGGCGGGCAGGACAGAAGCTGGCCTGTGGCTGCCCCCCCTTCTTTTCTTTCTCACCTCTGGAGTCTGTGTCCTTTTTTCCTTCCAGCAGGGTGCCTCTGGAAGGTGGGGGGAGTTCTTTAGTATCCATGTAAGATAAGCAGATGTCATAACCACCATATATATTGGAATCCTGGAAGATCTGGTGAGGAGGTAGATGTGGTGTCAGCAGTGGCCCCTTTAAGGGTAAGGCCTGGGCATCCAGCAGAGTGTGCTGCACAGCTGCAGCCACTTGAAGGCAATAGGGCCCTCAGGGATATAAGGAGCACCTGAGGCAGGAAGGGGGGGGGTGTGGGTTGGAGGTAGGAGAGGAGACTGACTGGGCTTATTGACTTGGATACTCTGATTTGACTGACTTACTTTGGAATCTGACCTTGAACTGTGACTTGACTTATTGACTTTGGACTCTGCCCTGGATGCTCTGACTGACTTTGTGACTAATGGACTGCTGGAGACACTGGAGTTTGAAGTGTGGCTGCTGTGCCCAAGACCTGCTGAAGACCCAGGGTCTGCTGTAGTGGTGGGAGGTTGCTGGCAGGAGGACCTCTGCAGGTTGAACAGGCGAGCTACCCTGGAGGTGGGGTCCAGCAGGAGTGCAGGGCAGAACCAGGGTCATTTGTTGGGGGAAAGAAGGGGAGCTAATTTGTTTAAAGTGGGCATAATTCTCCAGGCAGAGAATGGCCTTGGAATCAGGCAAAACACCATAGAGGACCAGGCGTCTGAAAATACAGGACAACAATGTATGCCAAAACTAACTAAAAGCTACAAGAGGGGGCTACATTATAAAAACGGGACCTATAAGAGCATAAAGGTAAAAAAAAACTATATATGCATTATCTTCATTTTAGATGTCAAAAGGGTTTTGTGGCTCCCGAGGTTTTTTTTTCCCTCTGGAAAACGGGTCCAAATGGCTCTTTGAGTGTTTAAGGTTGCCGACCCCTGGCCTAGCTGCATATATTCCAGTGCTCCAAATTATTGGTTTGTGCCAAGTGTTCCAACATGAGCTATTTGATGAAACAGCTGCAAGTGAGAAGGGCACCACGGGTATCAGCAAGTAGGCGAGAACTCCAAATGCCCCATTTCAATTCAGAATTTACTTGTTGGTGTAAACTCCCAGTCCAAAAGGGAATTGTCTGTTTATCATGACTAATCCAACTATCCAAGTTTAACAACATACAGTACAAGGCCTGTACAGAACATAACACTCACCAACCCTTAGCCATTTTAACCCTAACTGCACCGAATGGGCAGTAATCTACATTGTAATGCACTGTAGGTTTTTTTTTTAAGTGGTGGCAGTGTTTGACAGGGATGGGCAGCATGCCTGGATGCCATTGATCAAGCTGATCTGATCCTAGAAAGGGAAAGAAGAGGTAGAAGAGCTTAGGAAAGGATGGATGGATACACTAAGAAAGATGTAGCCTAGAAAAAACATGAAGAGGAATTATTGCATTTATCTCTAGACCATTCTGGAAGAACAGAAAACTGGGATGGGGAGGAGAAAATGGGGACAGAGGAAAGGTGCAGAGGTAAGAAATTGCACATTGATTTCAAAGGCATAGGTTCACCTGCAGGCTTCTTAACAGTGTTAATTACCACTCTGCATTCTTTCTTAAACACCACATGGCATCACAGCAAAGCTCTCTAGAACATTCCTGCCTCTGAGACTACGCATACATATTCTGAGATGTTCAACTGCGCAGACACATGAAGCTGGCTGCACAACTTCACTCTCACAAAAAGTGAATTCCTTTCGGGGGGGGCGTACAATTAAGGAAAGCTTGCTACAGATGCCCTCATTAAAAGACTGGAGTTTAAAAGGTTAAGTATCATTTTGGAGAAAAGAACACATAGCATTCAGGAAGCAGATGGGGCAAAGGTGAGCTTGGCTTGGTACTCCACACACCAAATACTTGCCTCCAAACACAGATTATCCATTATATTATAAAATGAGAACTTTCAGCTCAAGCTCGACAAGATCATTCTAGTAATTCTGCCTGTGGAGTAATGGTTTAATTCCAGGATTTTGTACACAGGAATACAGTTGAGTTATCTAATGGCAACTGGATTTGGTAATAATCTGGCGTCTTTATTGCAGCAAATACAAAACATACAATTCTCCCATTGCAACTAGACACAGAGAGATAAGCAATCTCACTAACCCCACTCCCAAAACATGTCAAGAGTGTATAAGGCACAGCTAAGGCTATTCTGTAACATGCAACATGTCAAAAAAGATACCAGCAAACACCATGTTAATGGGCATAATTGCCATCAAATCTGTGAGGTTTCACAAGCACACAGCCAGCACAAGGGCTGAATTACCACATCTACCTAGGACAGAAGAATATCTTCCCAATACCAAAAAAGGACACGTGAGGGCAGCTTTATTACTTTAGCCACACTGAAAACAATGGAAACACCAGCCATTTTGAAAAATGCAGCTTATAGGAACTTCAATTGCATAATTTTACAGTTGTCAAAGAGAAAACAATAGCACCATAATTTTTGACACATCCATGTCACGTTATAACAGGGGTGCCCAAACCCCGGCCCGGGGGCCACTTGTGGCCCTCAGGGACTCACAATCTGGCCCGCGGGGAGCCCCCAGTTTTCAGTGAGCACCCGGCCCTCTGCAGACTTGCTGGAGCCTGCGCTGGAGCGACGCAATTGCTCTCAGTGTAAAGATGGCTGTTTGACCTCTCGCAGGAGCTGTGGGACAAGGGTTCCTCCACTGCTTGCTGTTTCACATCTGTGATACAGCAGTGGCAGTGAAGGAAAGGCTGGCTTTGCTTTGTGCAAGAACTTTTATAGGCCTTGAGCTATTATTGCAAGACCTTCAATCACTCATACAAGTTCCATCTCTAATATATTCAATTTATGTAAATTTATTCAAATTTGAAATGTAAATTAATTTGGCCCCCAACACAGTTTCAGAGAGATGATGTGGCCCTCCTGCCAAAAAGTTTGGACACCCCTGCGTTACAATGACATCATGCATTCCACTAAAATTGCTTAACTAGCCAGTTACCAATATCTGGCATTGACAGAGGCTGACTTCAGACACAATGCAAAGCCATACAGGTATAAGACTTGGGCATGCATATTCCCCCATTACAATGAACAGAATAGGAAGAGCCTGAAAGTTTACTCTTGTGGTTTTGAGCAAACTGCAATATCCCTCTGGGCTCCAAGAGTTCACAAAAACAACCTTGCTGAACTGGACCAAATAATGGTTTGATATCTTGATCTGTGATCTATTATTTGTAATTTGAACAAAGCCGTTTCCCAGAGTTGAATGTGATGGCAAGCTGTAGTTTCCTCAAAGCCAAGAAAGGAAGTTTTCAATCTCCCCCCTCCCCCGCATAAAAGAAAAGCACATCTCTGCCTACTCATCTTCACAATACTAACAGCTCTGTATGAACTCAGGCTTCATCTACTACACTTGACAATATTTTCCACTGACCCTTCAGTTCATTGCACAAGTCCAGAAAAAGAAAGTGCTCGCTGTTAGCTTTCCACAGCCACAGAAGTTGTCATATTCCCAGCTCCTAAATGAGTGGATGCAGCTACCTACCACTTGATCAGATAACCTTGCTGCTAAAGGTGGCAGTGCGGCTTAAGTGACTTTTTGCATGAAAGAAGCAATGTGAGGAACATAAAAATATAAGAACAGCCCCACAGGATCAGGCCATTGGCCCATCTAGTCCAGCTTCCTGTATCTCACAGCAGTCCACCAAAAGCCCCAGGGAGCACACCAGATAACAAGAGACCTCATTCTGGTGCCCTCCCTTGCATCTGACATAACCCATTCTAAAATGAGGAGGTTGCACATACACATGGCTTATAATGGATTTTTCCTTCAGAAACTTGTCCAATCCCTTTTTAAAGGCATCCAGGCCAGATGCCGTCACCACATCCTGTGGCAAGGAGTTCCACAGACCAACCACACACCGAGTAAAGAAATATTTTCTTTTGTCTGTTCGAACTCTCCCAACACTCAATTTGAGTGGATGTCTCCTGGTTCTGGTGTTATGTGAGAGTGTAAACAGCATCTCTCTATCCACTCTATCCTTCCCACGCATAATTTTGTATGTCTCAATCATGTCCCCTCAGGTGTCTCTTTTCTAGGCTGAAGAGGCCCAAACGCCGTAGCCTTTCCTCATAAGGAAGGTGCCCTAGCACAGCAATCATCTTAGTCGCTCTCGTTTGCACCTTTTCCATTTCCACTATATCCTTTTTGAGATGCAGTGAACAGAACTGGACGCAATACTCCAGGTGTGGCCTTACCATCGATTTGTACAACGGCATTATAATATTAGCTGTTTTGTTCTCAATACCTTTTCTAATGATCCCAAGCATAGAATTGGCCTTCTTTACTGCTGCCGCACACTGGGTCGACACTTTCATCGACCTGTCCACCACCACCCCAAGATCTCTCTCCTGATCTGTCAAAGACAGCTCAGAACCCATCAGCCTATATGTGAAGTTCTGATTTTTTTGCCCCAATGTGCATGACCTTACACTTACTGACATTGAAGTGCATCTGCCATTTTGCTGCCCATTCTGCCAGTCTGGAGGGATCCCTTTGGAGTTCCTCACAATCACTTCTGGTCTTTACCACTTGGAAATGTTTGGTGTCATCTGCAAACTTAGCCACCTCACTGCTCACCCTGTCTCCATCATTTATGAAGAGGTTGAAGAGCACCGGAAGATCATGGACAAGAACATTCCACAGGAAAAACATTAAACAAGGACAAGATGTGATGTGAACTTTTTAACAATACTCTCTGTGTAATCTAATAAAGTAGGAGAAAGGGATAACCCAACATATGGCACACAGACTGAAGATAGGGTGCAGAGCACCCTGTTGCTTCGGTCACTCAGTGTAAAGTTTGGGGCATCTTCACTGTTTGGAAAGGGACAGGATTATGCACGTTGTATGTGCATCATGCCTTTCTCCGAAGAACCCTTTTTAAAACACCAGTAGGCAGCGCAGATCACACAAGTGCCAAGGGCTGCAATTAAGTTCAAAGGCTGAAAGAGAAGTGTCCCTTTAGAAGTGCATGAGGTCCTTCAAGACAATTATCCATGTATACTTTCAGCTGGGTCTCTTGCCACATTAGAGAACACTAAACTGAAATCATATCAGCTTTCCAGGCTGCAAGTTTTACTCCAGCTGGCTTCTTCCAATGATACCCTTAAAAATGTTGTCAGCAAGGAAACAGAGGATCAAAACCACAGAACTTCCCTCAAAAGGCAACCAGCCAAGCAAGCAACTGATGTACAAGTTGGCTCTGCAGGGCACTCAAAAAGCACAACGCAACTTTGGAGTACAGGAGGGGCCCCATATTCACAAATCCCATGCCTGCAGATTCACTTATGCTTGGATCGGGTTTGGCCCCCCCCCACACCGCATGCAGCAGAGCACCCCTCACCTCCGGAGGGTCTTCTGAGCCCAGCAGAGGCCAAGGACGTCCATCCTTATACGACATTGAAAACTATTTCTCCATGAAACTGGAAGTCACATTATTTGAGCTGCCGAGCTCAGCCTGAAACCAGGGAGGGACTGCCTCTGCTGGGCTCAGACGACCCTCTGGAGGCAAGGGGGCAGACCCCTGGACCGCAGGGACAGGGGTTCACCCATATCCATGATTTTGGCTATCCGTGGAGGATTCCAGAATGGAACCCTGCAGATATGGGGCGCGCTTTTATTTGAACTGAATGATACTTGACATAATGCAATCAGGTTTGATGCCCCACCCATCTGAAGTGTGTAGTCCTACCCACATGTTGCAAGCCATCAAAGATCCTGTGACAAGGCTAACAAGGAAAGGAGGTGAGGAATTCACCACATCTGACCATGGCTATTACCATACTGCATCAAGGTTTGTCCTTTAGAGAACACATAAGCTGCATAGTCAGGAAAGGACCATCAGCTGCGCAAAAACCAAGTGGTTGTGTGCCTTACATGCTGGCTTTACCCAAAGTATGAGAATCAACTGAATGACCTACCACAAGTTTCTTGCACACAGCACAGTCGCATGAATTTGTTTAGAAAGCAAAACCTATTTTTCTCAGGTACAGAGAGCTCTCTTAACGAGCCAAACCTCAAGAGCTTCCCTCATCAACACAGAACCCTCCAGTGAACAGAACTGCTAATTAAATCCGAATGTTTGCCTCCTGTTTACCAGTGGCAACAAGAAAAATATCCCTGACAAACAAGGTATACAATCCTTAGATGTATTCCAAGGGTTGCAGCAGCCATACAACTCTTCAATTAAGCAGCTTTAATTAATTAAACTGCTTAATTAAGCAGGGAGATATACATGCTTTCATTTCTTCTTATGGGTATCAAGGCTTTATAACAAAACAGACAAGAAAAACTACAACCTCCATTCGCCAGCAGTAAAATTCCAGTTTTAAAAAGACAGCCCAATCCTGAGCTTGGACAGCACAGCTCACTCATGTGCTGTCCAGGCAATGGCTACTGCAAACGTGCCATAAGGCACATAGCAGTGGCTGACGGACAAGTGCTGCTGGCCGGGAGGCTTGTGCCACTAAGCCTTGGGCTTCCCCTGCTGGCAGCAGGAACATTAAGAGCAGCGCATGGTAAGCCTTCACCAAACGGCAGAGAAGCATTTTCTGGGTGGGAGGAAGGCAGAGAGGAGGCAAAACTGGATGGAGAAGGACAGGCCAAAGGGTGGACTGGGCCCAGGAGGAGGGCAGGGGTAGAGGCTGCTGCCAGACCCTATCCCCCCTCCAGAGCCTTGCAGCCCAATATAGATCTCCTGGGTTCTGCACCAGAAATTGAGCTGGAACAGATCAGGGTTGCGGAAGAGAGCTCTGACTGCTTCTCCTGCCCCACGAGATACAGTAGTAGCTATTTCAGCACTGTTGTGCCACAGGGCAATGAGGATTGGGTCCTTAGATAAGTCTTTGTATAATATACAGTAATATGTAACACATAAGATGCCACAATGATTTGTTTTTAAGAGGGTATTTAATGCCACAGGAATGCCCATGAGAAAGACTCCCCTAAAGGAACAAAAAGCCCATTATGATGCACTTTCTGTTGGTTTTCCCATCTTTAGTACAGAGGAAATAACTACACCTATGCATCTCAGCATAGCTTCTTTTCCTGTGGCTGTCTGCTAGTGTCTCCCTTATGACTTTTTAAAATTTTGAGCCCCTCAGGGCAAAGGACCTTTCTTTTCATTATTTTACTACACACATTGCTCTGTGAATTTAAAAACAGCATACAAATCTTCTTTAAAATACTTTATTTCCTCTCTTACCACCATAGACCAAAGCCAAGTCAGACCATAACTTTGTTATATTACACAGGCTGAACTCTTCTTAAAATAAATGCATTGTTTTTTCATATCATAACACAGCACAGTAGCAGAAACAGAACATTCCACATATTATTATGAGCTTAATATTTAGCTTTCGTAACCCAATTCAAGTGTCCAAATGTTTAACATAGGAGCTCAGTAAACTTGTAAAAAGGTTATGGTAATCTCTACCCATTGGGGGGCTGGGAGAAAGAGGTGGCGGAGATATAGTGACCTGCCTACAGCAAGTTCCCTGCTGAAGCAGGATTTGAACCAAGAATTTTTCAAATGATAATCTTAGCCACTGTACCATCCCTCCCAGCATATTTTCCCCCAAAGAAAGGGAGATGAATTGTTATTTTTTTTTTTTATAAACAATGTTTAAGTTGCTCTACATCAGTTGCTCTCTGCGAAGCACCACTGGAAGTAACTAGCAATGAGATCATCACCAGTTACTTCCAGGTTCGGAGACCACAGCTGGAACTTCCAACAGCAGTAAGAGGTTCGGGGCAGGCGGGAGGGTTTCTTCAAGCATACTAAAACCATTCACTGGAGCTCTGCTGCTGGGCTGAGTTTCCTACTCCTGTTGCGGTCTCACTGCCAGGCAATGGGGGATGCATGTACCATTCAACACTGACCAGTGTACCACCAGTTGAGAACCCCAGCCCTAGACAAAGGCAAACCTATGAACTGCTGTCATTACATTAGAAACTGCTGTCCATTCCTGTCACCACAGAAATACAATTTGAATATTCATAAGCTGTTGTCCACCAAGTTATCACAACTGTCTCATATTTAGCTTCTTTACATAACACAAATAATTTTAGTGGCTAGTATGCTGTTGAGCAGCTCAGCACCTACACAGGCAAAGAGAAAGATAGGGGAGGAGAGAAGGAGCGAGAGATAAAACAGCATGATTTCCAACACAAGGAGATGACTAAGCATTTGATTAACACAAGCTTCAAGCCTTTGCTAACCCACATTGTTGCAAAAATAAAATCATTTGTTTTTTCTGCTCACAGTGCTGTAGATTAATCTCCATACTATTTTTTTTTTTTAAAGAGCCAGAAGGAAGGAAGCCTGCATGAAATGAAGACAAAGAAATGTTCATGATTACTAATGAAAACTGGAAAGGAATCAGAATGAAAAGGAAGCCACACCCTAAAGCTGCACTGAAATTCAGACCACATCCACATTCTTTTTGCATTTTACAGAAACCAGCTCACAATATGGCTCAGATTTTCTTTGCAGTTTTTAAATGCTCACAAAGATTATAAATTATAGCTTTCTGAAAGCAAACAGCTAGTCAAATTTTAAGCGTGATCACAGAACATCAAGGGTTCACTTTTAGATAAATAGCAGGGAAAGATGCTGAAAGCAAAAGGAGGCTGATTTATGTCCCTTGTGGTCTGTTTAAGTTTTAAGATTTGAATTTTGTTTAATTTGAATCCCTCTGGCCGACCAACATGCATTACATTTACAATGCAGAAGTAGAGGCTCGTGCTTTAACTATTAGGAGCCTATCTGCTGTTTAGTGATCTTGCATATGTACTCCTGATTAAGACCATATTAAGCTCTTTTTCTAGATCACATTAAGGCACACCTTGTCCAGAAATTGTGGCACAAATCACAGGAATCAGCAGGCACCAGTGGTTCACAGGCAATGTATAGACCATACTGCAATGTAGGGCTCTTGAACAGACAAAAAATTGTTGAAGAAAAGCTGAAATTCAACTGCTAACCAACAGCCCAAACCTAAGCGGGCTGCTGCACAAGCACTAGGTGTCGCAAAAGTGCGTAGAAAGCACCTTTTCAGCACCAAGAGTAAGCAGCATTGGTGGGAAGGCCTATCCTGGTGCCAGATCCAGAGCTGCAGCCGCCGCAGCTGGTGAACAGTGCCAAGTGGCAGAAGAACTAAGGAGGAGTATTTCACAATGTGGGAGGGAAGAGACGGTGGGACAGTGAAGGAGGCCTACCCTATTCCCTCTCCCAGGCCTGGAAGTCCTTCACAGGCTTCTCAGACTTGTGCCAGCAATTTAGCTGGTGCAGATTTGAGTAGCCCAGCTGGGCAGGCCAGAACTCAGAGTTGTTGAGTTCCTTTACCCCAAGGATACCTCCACCTGCCCAAACCAGCGGTGGATACAGCATGAGGCCTTGCTGCACCAGCACTGGATAGAGTTGGGCTGCATCTCCTTTTCTTCTTCCCACGTCAGACACCAATGTGCCTTCTATATTTGTGATGTTTACAAAGTAAAGGAAGCAAAGAAATACATGCTTGCACTCAAAGCACTTAAAGCCTACATTCCATGGGCAAGAATGACAAAAATGGATGACAGAAAAAAAGGACAAGGAGAAAACCCAATGGTACTTCCCAGTTGACTATTTTAAAATAAAAAATATGAATAAAAGCTTTTTCTGCAGGTTTGTTAAAAGGGGTAAATTGCAGAATTACCTTACTACCCACATTCAGGACTGGGGCATAAAAATAATTCATATACGTAACCACAGGTGTTGGATGAGCACTGTGAGCTCAACCCATTTTGTAAAGTAAGCAAACATGCCCTGTATTGACAGCTGCACATCTGCAACATAGATGATCTCTCAGGAAGGAAATTCTGTTTCATATTAGATTTAGAGCTAACAAGTACCAAACACTTAAGGGTTGGTTAGGATTCAGAACACCACATACATTTAGATTTTGGGGGAGCTTAGCATACTACATAGTGTGCAGTTAGTGTATGTTTAAAGTCTCCAGGTATCAATCCGCTGAATCCCTGAGTTGATGGTTCAGCACAGCTTAGAAAGAAAATTCCAACACCTCCATTAAAAGAAAAAAAATTAGGCATTTAAAAACAAAAACTCCAATGAGTGGAGGCAATCTGTTGCAAACTGCTTAGATCATCAACTTGGCTCCAGCTGTGGCAGAGAAAGCAGTGGCACTCAGTGTAAACCTACAGTAAACAGGTAGTATTTCACACTAAAACACAGCTCTCAGAGCACAGCTGATTCCACAAATTTAAAATGCACACTTCAGCCATTCCATAACAGTACCTTGGAATTAAATGCAAGACTTTTGCTAGTCTACTGCGAACCCTTTTCCAAGCCACATCCCTAGGTGATATAATAACTACTTGTATACAAAAGGAGCATCACTAATTTGCTTCTCAACCTGGATGTACTACAATTCTTTGTTTGCATAAATATTAGAAGTAAAATTAAGTATATTTGCCGCCAGTCATTTCACCATTGGTGCAGACATTTGTGGACAACTGCTTCAAGGGGATAACCTCGTAACTTATTGTACGTTTACAGAGACTCACAAATAAGAACCGTTCCTATTCTCCTTTCTAACCATCAAGAATTACTGGCTCCACAGGACTGGGCCATCTGGATCTTTCATTTTCTTCACAAGAGGGAAAGAAAAAGGTCCAACGCCTGCCTCAGAATGCAGCCTTATGTTAAAATTAAGACTACATTTGGGAGATTGCAAACTGAGTTTCATTCTTCCTTCTAGTCTTAAAACTACAGCTGTGAGGCTGGAAGTAAGTAGAGCTCTTGTATAGCTCCTCTGCTCACTCCCTCTTACTCTCTGTAATTCTTGCTGATGGCCACAGGGAGAACATGTAGGCTAGAAGCCATTTATGCACCCCTAGTTTCTGAGTTACAGTAAGAAACAGTGGGGTGCTGGCAAAAAAGAGAAGGAACACAAAGAAAAGTTGGCTGCAATACACACACACCCCCAGGCTGCTCTGACAGCTGGTAGGCCAAAGCCAATGGGGCTGAGCTAATGAGAATGTCACCCCCATCAACTCTGCTTTCTGACCTCAGAAGTTAGAGAGAGCACTAGGAACTGCTCCTTCAGCCAAGTGCTGAGGCAGACTGGCCCCACTCCTTCTCCGCCTTCCCTTCATAATGCAGGGAAGAGGGAGGAAGCAGACAAGCGGGAAAGAGGCAGAACCCAGGTAGGTGGAGCAAGAGATGGATGACAATTTTGCAATTCTATTAGCATCCTACCCTTACGCTTGTCGAGGAACAGTAGTTAAAACTGGAGGACCACACAAAAGTCTCTTAAGAGAAATGAGAGGAATTGGAATGTAGAAGGAGCTGCCCTGTGGATGACCATTTACACATGTCAAGTTCCACCCATACACAAGCAGACCTTTAGGTAAATCAACAGAAGAAAACTAGGAAGAGGACTGAGAGTATTCTACACAAACAGAAAAAGCCCTTGGTACTGGCTACAGAGTTTAGTACCCTGATACTTTCCTTCTCTAGAACAGGGGTGTCCAAAGTTTTTGGCAGGAGGGCCACATCAGCTCTCTGACACTGTGTCGGGGGCCGGGGGGAAAAAAAGAATTAATTTACATTTAAAATTTGAATAAATTTACATAAGTTTACATAAATGAATATATTAAAGATGAACTCATATGAATGAATGAAGGTCTTGCAATAGCTCAATGCCTATAAAAGGCCTTGTACAAAACAAAGCTGGCCTTTCCTTTGCTGCCGCTGCTGCGTCACAAATATGAAAGAGCAAGCAGTGGAGGGAGCTCTCATCCCACAGCTCACACAAGAGGTCAAACAGTCGCCCTCACGCTGAGAGAAGTTGTGTTGGGCCAGTGCAGGCTTCAACAAATCTCTGGAGGGCCAGAGGCTCATTGGAGACTGGGGGCTCCCTGAGGGCCGCATTGAGAGACCTCGAGGGCCGCAAGTGGCCCCCGGGCCGGGGTTTGGGCACCCCTGCTCTAGAATAATAAAAAGACTAGTTCTTATGGTCATGAAGACAGACTGGTGAACTCTCTAAAGCACAAAGCGTTCTGGTGGGATTTCCAAGAGGTGGCAGTTCCTTACCCCTCACCATGACTAGAAGGAACAGTATTACAGAACCAGCATATGAAACCCAGCATAATTTATACAGGTTAGAAACCTACAAGGTCCCTTCCAACTCCATGATCCTATGAAAACTCAACTTTTTGGGCGCATACTTGAGCATCCATTTTTATCTAACAAAAAATATTTCGTTTTCACACAACCGCAAACAACCAGAGAGCAAAACACAGCTAAGCCCTGAACCACCTTTAAAGAACAGATTTATTGTGGCATCCATTTTGTGGAGTAGAGCCCAATTCAAATGCATGCAGCTGGTAGATGTATATACACACATGGGTATGGAGGAAAAAAACTGTAAACAGTAGGGCCAAATAGCATACTGTTCACTCTGTACATATACACTGTTCACTCTGCCAACTGGGATGACACTTCATGCATCTGACAAAGTGGGTGCTGGTTCATGAAAGCCAATGCTAAAATAAATCTGTCTCCCCTTTACAGATGCCACAATACAATCAGTAAAATGTATTGCATGCTACTACCATGGACAAACAATAGGTAGTCAACCTACTCAATTCCTGCACAGTCCAAACTCAGAAAGCTGCTTTCCTTAATCCCACCCTACACCAAGCAACGTGACTGCTACCCTGACTAAAAAGATGTGCTCAGAGCATCACAACACCAGTCAAAGGAACTGCACTATGATGAAGGAAAAGCCACCTCTATGAGGAGCTCCTAACTGTTACAGTTGGGTATGCTCTGCCTCCTCTGGACAATGTTCTAAGGAAACCTGGCTTGTGTGGTCAAAATTAAGAAAAATGGGGCAGATGCACATCAGATGCTTAACTTGCAGGTTAAGTCACAGGTTACACATTTTAAATCAAAGCTTGCAGCAAATTTCAAAGTGTGTTGGCTTGGAGCAGGCTGGTATCTGTGCCATGAGAAAGAGAAAAAGAACAAGCATTATGAGAAAGGAAATGGAGTCCCACCCAGTTCCAACCCAAGACTTCCCCCTTTGGTATTCACATCCCCAGGCACCACACATTTTAACACCTTCCTCTGCAACCAAAAGGGGCTGGAAGTCTGCTTCTTTTTTCCTAACCAAAACAGGTTCTCCAGAGTATGAATTCCATCCCAGAATCCAGTCTTAACACTGCATATAGATGCACAGGCTGCAGATGTATCAACCTTTCAGTAGCTCTACTAGACAACAAAATGTCACACAGATTATTACCAAGCTCTTCCTACCTACTGCTGTATGTTTCCCGAATAAGCATTCAAGCAGCCATTTGACAATGCTGTATTTCCTGAAGTCATAGTAGAAAAAACTCTCCCTTTTAATGACCAGATCGGTTAAGGCTTGTAAATGTTGCTTACAAATAGTTGTGCTCACAATGGATCAGGCTAGTGCATGGCAAATTACCGCAGCTGGAAAGTATGCTCTCTCCACCCACAAGGATGAATGACTGTTAAGTATCAGTAGTGTGCACTTAATGCTTTCAGGTGGAAGGAGCATTTTAGCTACAGTCCAACAAAGAAATGCAGGTCACTGGCCATTTTAAAAACAGATCATCAACATTAGTCAGAGGTTTAAACCCAACAGTGTGCCATAGTTTTGGACACATATGGCGCTGGGACACAATTCCTTTATTGGGGGGGTGCCATTCAAAAGAATGTTAGCATGGGAAGAAACTGTACTGCTGAGGGCCAGAAGGCATAACTTACTAAAATCCTTTCCTCCTTATTAATGGAGTCAGAAAATGTGTTATTTGACACTTAGGGAGCTTAACCAAGGAAACTAATCTTATAAGATGACAAAAACTAGCCACCCAGTGTTTATTAAATCACCAGCTGTGTTTTTTTTTTGGGGGGGGGGGGAAGAGGGAGAAAGAAATATTTCCCTTTGGAACCTGGAGAGATGTGTATACCATCTGAGTTTAGAGTAGGCAAGTTTTGACATCATAAGGTACATTGAACTTGACTCTGGGATTATTTATTTATTCTTTATTTCATGCACATACACAAAAGTTTTAGGAATTGTTGCCACTTGTTCAGAATAACCAAGCAGTGGGTCTAGATCCCAGCCCTATAGCATATCCACAAAAAAGAACAGAACTGAGCATGAAAGTTGTATTAACTAACTGCTGTTGTCTGATTATTTTAACTTATTGTTAACAAACATACTCAAAGGTCACAACCATTTAAGTTACTTTAAATCTTGTAGGGGGCAGTCTTCATGATCCATACAACATAGACATTTGGATATGCAGTACATTGTTAAATGTCTGAATATAAGATCAAGTGGAACGTAGAAAGCAATAAAAATATATACCTTATTTAGGATAATACTTAGGGGGAAAAAGGCCAACAGTCCAATCCTACATGTATACACCAGATAGGAAGTCCCAATGAACTTAATGCAACCTATTTTTAAGTAAACATATACAGAAGGGGTTGTTACATCTATTTATGCTAACATCACAAAAACCTATCTTTTGAACTGTTCTTTGAAGTTTAAAGTTTAAGGCAGGACTACAAAAGAGTAGAAAAGATTGAATGATCCTTAATAAATGTTATTCTATTCTTATTATTCACCCACAGCATACAGGATGATACTATATATTAATAACTCCTGATTAGAATACTTAATTTATCTGACGAACAGGAGCGATAGATGTCAACAGTGTGTTTTTTCTGAATTGCAGGTTTACCAGAAATCCACATCTTACCCCACACTTTCAGGAATTCTCATTTCTTAAGATGGGGGATGATTATCATCTGGTCCACATCAAAATTCAATATTCTAAATGCTTGTACAGAGAGGTATTTTTCCTTTCAACCAAAGCACAAACTGGGAAAGAAACCAAGACTTTACAGCTTGTTGCCTCACATCTGGCAAACCATGTAAGTCACTTCCTGTTTAGAGCAGACAACCCCAACTACTTGGCTTTTTGTGATGTCAAAGGCCTTGGTGAATGTTTATGTAATTTTATATACACCTATATCAGATCTCAAATTCAGGTGGCTAAAAACAACTCTAAGGTTTAACAGAGAAGTATGTGGAGCAGAATCCCGCCCTGTACAATTAAAAAGGAATCTCTTTGGGTATCTGTTTTCTTCAGTTACTTGTTCCACCAGCGTTTTTATTAGCAATGATTTCATAGATTCTGAAGTGCACTGTGACCTCTCATTCCACATGCACATACTTTCACTGCTTAATTTTCTGTTTAAGTTTTAAACAAAAAGGCATCCAGTGACACTGAAGCCATTAAAAGCATTTAAATGTGGGCAAAACACTGCTTGTTTCCTTAAATAGCCCAGCTAATAATATAATCCTGTCCCATAAAACTCATGCTATTCTAGTCATGGGCCCCACTTGTATAGTTGATGGCTCACAAGCTCGCCTTGTGTGAGTAAGAGTTCCATACAGCTATCTCCAAGGAAGAAAATGAACATTTTGTTTTTGCAAAGGTTCCCGGACATTTTAAACTCCAAAAGATCCTTGCACAGCACATGACGATCCAACTTAATCTGCAACTAAGGAGCCAAGTAATTTAAAGGTACATGCATATGTCTCTCTTTTCTCTGGCCCCCCACTTTCCCTATAACCCAGCTAATAAAATTTCATGAATCCATGACACACATTCAAAAAATCAACTGACCAAACCGTCTGAGAAGACAAGCCTCAGAAAGCTGCTGGAAATCAAATACATCTTTTCAAGACAAAGGCATGGACTGAAAATTTGATCAAAGCTAAGATGATTCAAATTACTTTACAAGGCATTAATGTTCTCTCTCCTCCCCCCCCCCACAGGCCCAGGTACTATGCTTTAGATAGCATATTCCTGGGTTTATAGACCAGAGCATCCCCATGAGTTTTCCCCCCCCCTTTTTCCTTATATCCTGGCACACCTGTCTGTGATTTTTATTTGTCCAGCTTCACCACCCTCCACCAACCAAAGATATCAATGACACTATACCCTGCACATGCCCAATCTCGTCTGATCTCAGAAGCTAAGTGGGGTCAGGCCTGGTTAGTACTTGGATGGGAGACCGCCTGGGAATACTGGGTGCTATAGGCTTATATCATAGTCTTTCGAGACTGAAGGTTGCCAACCAACCAACCATGTCCTCTCCCTTACTGCCTGACACCAACTCTAGAATGTCTCCAAGATGCTGCCACTTCCATCAAATTTCAGCCTGACACACTCCTCTTCTATGAAGCTTTTGGTACAACTCCCTAGCCTCCCACACTCTACTGTTAGCCAAGTCAAAATACATGTCACCAAAATGGCACATTCTTCCTACTTACCTTGGTCTCCACATACCTTCCTTCTGTTGTCGTTGTCTTGATTTCTAGACTTTAAGCCCCTACCTGACCTCTCATTCTCTGTAAAGCACCATACAAATCTATGTAAAATAGCCATCACCTTCTTAGGAACTCAAGTGGGTCATTCAAAGTGAGAAGCAACCTTTAGCCAAACATGAGAATGTGAAAGATGGACTATGAACAAAGATTTTAAACAGGCTGCTGCCAAGTTCACTGTCCAAATTAACTGAAACCAAGTAACATCAGAAGTATTATCAATTTTGCTTTTCATTAGTCCACCCCAAGTGTCAACACTGAAGCAGCAAGGCTTGCCATCTTTAGCATTTTGCACTAGGCAAAATCACCTCATGCTGAATGTTTTATGACACTTTTATGAGGAGCTAATAACATGTATGTCCCTTTCTCCTGCAGTCTAGGCAACTGCTCTCTGACTGGCATTCCATCTATCATTACAGTGTACCAGATAATACATAATTCTTCCCTAATTGACGTCAAAGAATGCCTGGAACAGAAAGCACCCTTCAAGCACCAATCCAGAGCGCAACAAAGGCTTCCTGTGCCAGTGTAAGCTGACAAGTTCCTAAAAGAGGAATTCCACTGCACTCCACAGATCTCTGCAAGCACTGATCCCAAAAAATTGGTTATTAAAGGATCATCCTCCTATAACCAGATCTCTTGGGAATCGGCACCATTATACGCAACTATTTCTTTCAATACAAAGTAGAGAAATTACAGGTTACACAGACGTTGTCACAGTCACAAAGCATCCCAGTATGGTTATGTGCAGCCTGGTATTGCAATTTTTCCCCTGCTTCAGTGACTTGGAGGTTCAGAAACAGCATGCTAGATGTTGCTGCCTTTCACTCAGCAGGTCATGCAGGCAGTCCTGGAGGCCTACCCACAGAGCTCACTAAAACCCAATGGACTTTTGCCACTGCAAAAGTCCTGAAGGACTGCCAGCCACATTTTAACTGCAGCTTCCCCCACTCCCAGAAGCAAAAACGCACAAAATGAGATTGTAGCATTGGGGTATGTGCAATTCAGCTAGATGCTCCTGTGTGGACACCAAATTTAACATGGGGGTGGGGATGGTTATGGGGACTTATGTATTATAATGGAAACAAGTGTTCTAATTTAAACATTTGTACTGAGCATAAAACTGCCTGCTGATCTATATATGAGGTGTGAGAAATACTACCCATCATTCATTGTCTCAAAGATTTTATATGACCACCAGAATGACACATATGAAAGCATTCATAGCTGGACAAGAGATCAGGTCTCATACTTCCCACCTATTTTTTCCTCCTCAAACTGGTGTGCATTTTGTCAAACCCCACCCACATTCATGAGCCAGTAAAGCTCCAGGACAATGGCTTTGCAGGAGGATTTGTACCCTATCTTTCAGACCAATGATTTTCAAGGTAGCATACCATAGATGATACAAAAAACAAACAAACCATGAGGGGTTATTGCTCCTGCTTTCTATGTCGAAGGCAGGTTCAATCTTTGGCAGTATTATCTTGTAACACAAAGAAAGACTCAACTCTTTCTGAAAACCTGGAGAGAAGCCTTCGTAGACAATACTGAACTAAATGGACCAATAGTTTTGACTCTGTAAATGGCAGTTTTCTATTGATAATAAGAGGTCTGGCTTGAACTATGATGCAGGCTTGGGCCTCAAGTCTGTTGGACTCCTATCAACATCCTTTATTTGTAGGGTCTAAAAAAGTTCCTTGCTACACATAAGCAACAAGGATTTATCCATTATTGTGTTTTGATTACCAAAAGCCAAGTGGATGAATAGATGAGAATGAAATCTTTTAAGCTCAGAACACACTAAGATTAGAGACCCACTGCTTTCCCAAAGGATCTCTTTGGAACAGCAACAGATTCTAAAGACAAGTAAAACTTAGTAGGATATACCTGTCATAAGCATAGACTGCCTGCCTGCCAAGGCCCTTCTGCCACTCAGATGGCTTGCAGAGAGTTCATGCAATATCTATAACTCTTTCCCTAGAATTGAACTTCAGAATAAAGCAGTGACATGTAAATTAATCTGTTCTTCACACATAAGAACTCCAATAACTGCCTTATGCAAAAACAGGTCATTGCTTTAAGCCATTAACTGAACTCCAACATTAAAAGGTGAAATAGCTAGAGATTTTGCTATGAACACACCTTACCATGTTCCCCAGAGTAATAGGAACCTGTTAGCAATTACAAGATGTGCACATGCCAACTGGCCACGCTATATGCCAGGCAACTCTTAATAAAACCAAAGACTTCATAACCAGCATATAACTTCCTATACAATAAATGAATGGTTTGATCTTTGTTCAGAGAAGCACCTATTTCTGCCAGTCAGCAACTTCTACCTCTTCAGACCATCCTGCTAGTCATGAAAAATTATGTTCCATGTATTTAATATTCAGCACATATTTAGTACTTTGAAAGAGTCAACATCCAATCTGTACAGACACAAGACCCCACCTTTAAGCCCCAACTGCAGCAGGGAACCCACAGTATCTCAGATATTTTAATAATCCTGCAAAGCATAAGAACATAAGAACAGTCCCACTGGATCAGGCCACAGGCCCATCTAGTCCAGCTTCCTGTATCTCACAGCGGCCCACCAAATGCCCCAGGGAGCACACTTGATAACAAGAGACCTGCATCCTGGTGCCCTCCCTTGCATCTGGCCTAGCCCGTTACTAAAATCAGGAGGTTGCACATGTACATCATGGCTTGTAACCCGTAATGGATTTTCCCTCCAGAAACTTGTCCAATCCCCTTTTAAAGGCATCCAGGCCAATATTCTCTGTTTACAGATAGAAAAGGCTAAGGTGGGGTGAGATTTGAACAGATACCTTTTCAGCTCAGAGTCTTTAATCATTACATGGCCAGCAATATAACTCTTTTAACTATAACACACAGGTCTACTAACATATCATCTGGTAATGCCTTGTAGAAGTGAGAGCTGACAAATGAGATTGTCACAGGATTCGCATAGCGAGGTCATATGACAGATTTTAAACTTTCAACATGTGATAATCTTTCCTTAAATACAGCAAAAAATGCTAAGAGACTGTTCCATTTGTACCATGTGCAAAATAATTCAGAAAGACAGGGCCACAATTTCACAATAAACTGCTAAAATAATGAACAAAATGAAGTTTGAAGCTTGGTTCAAGTCTTGAATTAATAAAGGTTCAATTTATCTATCCTATTTCTCATACAAGTTCCATTTTTTAAAAAGACAGTAAAACAATTCTGAATCAAAATGTTTATCCTCTCCTTGCACTCCCAAAAGCAGTCAGCAAGAAGGATTCGTATATGTTGGGTCCTTCCAAGGGGGGGGATGGGACACAGGGGAGAGAACAAACAGCAATTCCAAGAATGCACTGAAAATTACTTCTGGACATTTAAACCGAGCCTCTTAAACAGGTAGTTTGTTAATTACAAGGCAAAGCAAAATTCTTTTGTCAGAGAAGAAGTCTGATCTCTCCACATAGCACACACCCTCCCCTTACTCTTTCCTTATAAAGTGTGTGCGTCAAAGTTCTACATCAGCGTTTCTCAAAGTGTGCTCCTAGGAGCCCTGGAGCTCCCTGAAACTCCTTCAGGGGCTCCTCAAGCAAACCATAAGGAGCTGCCATCTGTTCAGCACTGCAGCACTCCATGCATGTGCCAATGCTCTGGAGCTCCCCAAGACTCTGTGTATAAGCTGGCAGGGCTTCCCAAGACTCCTTTTAGGAGTGTAAAGCAGGGGTCTCCAAACAGGTGCCAGATGCGGCCCTCAGCAAGCCTCTATCTGGCCCACAGCCAGCCTCTTGTCCCCTGAAAGCCTCTGGCCCACTCAACTGAACAAAACCAGAGCTGTGCTCTGATTGCAGCTGGAGGGTGTTCTGAGGGCCAGAGAGGCTGAGTGAATGAACCCACTCATTCATTCATCTTAGTTCGATCTCTAATTTATTTATTTAAATTTTATATTTAAATTTTTTTCCAACCCTCAGCACTGCACCAGATATTTCATGCGACCCTCTGGCCAAAAAGTTTGGAGACCCCTGGTGTAAAGAAATCTGGAGAACAAAAAGTATGAAAACCCATGTTCTACAATTTTAGCACCTTCTCAGTGTGCCATGGGATGAAAAAGGTTGAAAATTGCTGGTCTAAGGTGTATCCTTACCTGAAAAATGAGGATCTTGCCACAGTTTAACCACCGCTATTCCTAAAAACACCAAGATCTTGTGCACTGATCTTAATGTTATAGAGCAGGGGCCTCCAAACTCCAACCCACGTGCCAAATCTGATCAGTTGGAATATTCTTTCTGGGCAAGGACCACCATTCTGGGTATGGTGGTGGCAAAGCCATACCATTCCGGCAAACAGTGACCAGTTTTCACACCATGTGATTGCAGAGCCTCACTCGGGGAGCCGCTTCCCCAGGTAATTGGGAAACAGAGCCACCTGGGCCAATCGACAGCAGAAGCGGCACTAGACTCTGCTCTAACACAGCACAAAAACTGGTTGCTGCATGCCAAAACAGTAAGGCTTCACCACTGCCACACCCAGAATGGTGGTCTGCACCTGGTGGATCACAGGCCAGAGTTTGGACAGCCAGCGCATACATAGAGTCTTGGGGAGCCCCAGAGTGTCAGCACACGAGCAGCCAATAGCTCAGTGCCAAACCCAAGGCCAAATACCAGTGAAGAGCTGAAGCAGGAGGGGAATGGGGACCATGAGCAGGGAGCCAGGAGAGACAGAAAACCAGTTTGTGGCACTGGCATACCTGGGGGAATCAGCAGGTGCAAGTGCTCCCAGGTAGCATGGCTGAGAGAACAGTGCCCACATCGCCTAGTTCTGCACCACTCCAAGGGCCACCAGCTGCAGAGCATCCTGAGCTGTGTCACACCTGGAAAAGCCACCCCCCCCCCGTCAGACCTCTGGATGTTCTGAAGGTGCTGTGAGGGCTGCAGAAGCCACAAACAACCTCTCTGACCACCAGAAGGCGTTCTAACACCTCTGGTCTTAGAAACATACTTCCAGAACACCTCTGGACGCGATTGGACAGTGTCTCCGGTTATGGCCATAGGTCTGACAGGGGGCAACATTTCCAGGCATGCCCCAGAGTGGCATGAGGCCAGGACCACCAATGGATGGCAGCTACTTATGGTGCACTCATGAAGCCCCTGAAGGGGTCTCAGTGAGTCCCAGGGCTCCTAGGAGAACACTTTGAAAAACACTGCCATATAGAATACAGGCATTGCTCTTCAAAACCTTTCTGCAGGAATGAGGAACTGCCCTGGTGTTGAACTGAATGCATCACTTCCTTCATGGTTGCTTGCTTCTCACCACCGCTTACGAAGATGGGTTTCTATGCTTCCTTCCAACCACAGTTTGTAAAGTTATCACAATACCTTCCCTTCAGAATTGAAAAGGGAATTCTATGCACATACACTTGCGAGGAAACTCATTTAGAATATGAAGAGAATGTAACAGCACCAAGATATGGTTATCATAACCACCTCTAAGAGGCAGAGATTCTTATCAGATGAAGTTTTACATAACCACTATAAAAATTCATGGGTGTGAGTCTTTCACTTTAAGAATAGCTTTGCCAAAATTATCTCCTTTTGCCTCAGGTCACTTACTTGTGTGTGTAAACAAAAAATAATGGTGCGTACATTATAAATTTGTAATCCAATTTATGAAACTACATATTTTGTTCAGTCTTAAGGGCAAGTTTCCCTCACTTATATGCACACATTACATGTACACAATATCTAAGTTCACGTTTCAGCCAACATCACAGATTTTTTTTTAAGGATTTTTCTCATCTGCTCATTTTTATTGCTGTCGTGGTATTCAGGTAGGGAAATAGCTAACAAAAGAAAAAAACAACCTAATTTTTCTATGTTAAGCTAAAAACAAATGGTAATACAATGGTTACAAAAAGTACACACAATACTACCACACCTGCAAGGCTGTCAGAAGGATTACATTGCACAACTATTATGTTCTTTTCATGTTATCAGAACTTATTCCATGACATTCACCCCTTAGGAATGTCTAACACCGTTTTTAGCTCTATACACCAAACTAAGATTAAAAATACAAAGAAACATTGAATGATTAAGGAACGTTTTGGACTGCTACCATTCACCATACTTGAACTACTACAAAATTCTGAAAGGTTAATAACTACAAATTAAGTCAAATATTTGTGTGCATGCTCACGCACACCCCCCCAAGGTTTTATGTTCCATCCTTGCGATAATACAATTTCATGTCTACAAATTGGTCAGCCTTTAAAGAGCTCCAGGACTGCCTTGTTTTTGGAAGCAGACTATAAGAAGACTGTAGACAAATGACTCTAAACTGGAGAGTCCGTTCTGGGAAGGAGCTTTAACCCTTCCCCCAATGCAGTTTGCCCCATAAATCATGCCTCAAAGCTGCTGGCCTACAGGCATAGAGCAGCTTTGCTTGGGACAGGATTTCAACTGGGAAACAATGCAGACAGAAGTGTTCAACTCCCCTCCTCCAGCACCAGGGTTCTAATTCGAACTTGCCCTACATTTAAAACTTTCCCTGCATTTAAAAAAGAAAAGGACATGGGAGACCCAATCATGGATCTTCCTGTGCTGCTCATTTGTACCCTAACAGAGTTACCCTTCTGGAAAGGGTTGTAACTACAATAAATTCAGAAACAATAAAAGTAACACACATAACAAACTTCTCCTTTCTCTAAACTATTCTCAGATTTAAAAAAAAAACAAAACTGATAGAAGTTGAGTTATTAGATATCCAAACAAATTATTGTCTTGGAAGACACTGATCCTGGCTGATCTCAACAATAAAGTGTGTGTGAGAGTGTGTGTGTTAAATGAGTGGGCACATCTTCCTCCCACCGCAAACTTATGGAATTAATTCCCATTGATCATTCATATAAAAGCAGGAAAACTCTGAAAACCAGTCAACAAGGAATATAGAAATTTGATGCTGTTGCCTTGATATTTGATATATTTACTCTAACTGTTGCTGGACTCAAAAACTTAAAATTGTCATTCAGAAAGTGTTTCTTAGACCAACTCTTGGGATTCAAGCTGCAGTTCAGAACTGTGTAACATGCTTGGACCTCACTGACACAGCTTCAAATTTTTGATAAAAACTTATTCAGTCATCTAACTGAAGTCAATGTCCAACACATTTGTATGTTCAAGGGATGATTAGTGGCTAAAGCAAAATTTTAATGAGAGAACTCCCTACAGAGTCAAGATCTCTCAGCTCATCACTCTCTCAACCCAGTACAGGTGATTCTGTAATGAACAGATTCTCTACCTCACCATCCATGACACCTCCTGCCATCATCTGCCCTTATTCTTCCCCTTCCCATATAATCTCATCTAGTATCAGTCCCCTTTGTTCCCTTCACCCATTTGCGCCATCTGTCATGCAATTTCTATGCCTGGAAAAGCCTTCTGTACCTTATCATCAAGGCAAGCCCATTAAATTCCATCTTAGGACTCGCATCTTTCAACAAAGCCTTTCCCAAACCAAGGCATAGTCATTAATTCTGCAGTATCAGTCACTGGTTAATCCTCCCTTCTTGCTATTCCTTCACCAAGACCTGTCCCTTCTTCATCTTAGTTTTGCCCTTTTCACCATAAGCCATTTGCAAAATTACCACAAGACTTGCATTCTTGGCAACAGCCACAGTTGGCCCTAAATATAATTAAAAAATACTGTATTAAAGGCAATCAACACTAAAACATTTCAGAATGATTTATTTTCTTCAAGTGACCAAATGAGATCTAGGAACCATTGTAGGAAGTTAGGTTGGGGGAGATGTGGGACAGGGTATTTTAAGTTATAACCTCGCAAGTTAGGCAGCTCTTTACCACAGGAGGTTCGTTCAGACTTCTCATTACTGGTTTTTAGGAGACTGATGAAGACTTGCTTTGCTAGGCATTTCAGCGGCTTTGATTTCTCCCTCTGTTGATTTGTCTCTTTTCCTGCCGCTCTCTGCCCTTGTGACTGGGTCTGTGGTTTTTAAAAAAGTGTTTGACTATTATAATGATATAAAAATATATCATATTTTTGCTTCATTTTGAGGTATTATTTGTATTATTTGTTGCAAGTCAAATTGAGGGCCTCTCTTGGGGCCAAAACACAAATATACATCTTAATAAATTCTACCTTTTTACATGGGGGGGGGAACATGACACGGGACAGAAAACAGGACAGCACTAAGGATTTAATTCCAGTAGTAATTCTGCCATCTATAGATGAGATTATTCATTTCCATTTTTTAAGCCATCGAGCTAGTGTTAATGGCATTCTCAAAACAATACGGAATGCCATATGGCTAGATATTAAAATTGAGAATATCAATTACCAATCCACTAATGCAGAAACAAAATCCATGGGCAGTAAGAATTTAATCCAATTCAGAGACTGAAATGTGAGCCAACTGCAACATGCAGGAAGCAAAATCTACTGTCATTTTAGCAAAGTGAGATGATTCCCTTCAAAGTTTTCAGCTAATAATAGAAAATCTTATATTCTAGTTTTACTGTTTAATTGGGGGGAGGCAAAAACAAACAAATGTAGGTCAGCTATCCTGACACAATAATTAATGAAACCAGTGGAATTATACCAGCATTAAGTGGGGTTGTGGAATCATCTGCTAAATGATTCAGTTTAAAAGCAGCATTACATTTTAGATTTCTAGATCACAGATCAGAGCCAGTCTTCACTCATAGTTAAAAAGAGTCTGTCAACTCTACAATGTGGTTGGGAAATCACAGTAATGCAAAAACAGTTAGTTGCACCTTTAATGACCTGACTTTACTGTGCTGGTATTTCAAGAAGTTTATTGCAAATAAACTACAAGTAATAGGATGATTTGGTCTGAAGGAAGGTAGGCCAAGAAGCACAAAGATAAAGTGATTTACTTTAATCTTCTCCCAAAACTTTATTTTGGGGGAGCTATAAATGACTATTCAGAATATAGCAAATTTAGGGTTAAAAAGATATTGATATCCTAATTTTTATGAACTCTGTTTTTAGCTTTTTCAAAAACAAAGTTAAATGCACGTTTACAGTATAAAGTTCGATTTTAACACAATATATTGCTGGCTTCTCTTCCCCCCCCCCCAAATGTCTTAGAATTCAAAAGTCTAATATAATAATTTTAAGCTAGTGTCCCAACACAATGCTATGGTCTGTCACGGTGGTGTAGCTGGGGGGGGCAGAGCACCCAGTCTGGCGGGGAGCCTCAGCGCTACAGGCAAGCTGCCCCTCCCTTCGGAGTCATTCCATGCCGGGGTGGGGGGGAATGGAGCTGTACTGACCTAGAAGCTACAAGAAACAAACAGGAATGAACTACTGATCGATTGTGAGTCGTCTTGGTTACTTTTTGTAAGAAGGAAGATGGGATATAATGTTTAAAAATTATATAAAATAAAATTGCAGCCCACAACCACAGGAGTTTAAGTTATTTTAACCACCCATTCTTGAAAGAACAAAGGCCTTCACACAAACACATACACACCCCAACTATCAACTGCATTTCTTCAATATTTGCCTTTTAGGTGCACATCAATTACAAAATACTGAATTGGAAACAAAAGATCCTGAAAAATAAGAGGTTGAAAATAAATTTTAAAGTTAAATAAGAGATTAACTGAATTAAATTTGTGTTTATTGCTGCAGTTTTAGATGTTCTTTATTATTCTATTTCTTCTGTGTATTGTTTTGTGGCTAATCTGTTTTAAACTTCCTGCCTGAAAGGAAAAAGCAGAACACAACATATATTTAACCATTTTTTAAATGTTACCTATTTTGCCCTGACAATCTTTAAGATTTAGGGTAGGTTAGAAACCCTACTAACCAGGTTTCATAAAGTATATTTTAAAACCATTAATAGCAACTTTGTTAACAACTGATATATCTTCAAATTGGGTATCGGTGTGAATCCCACCTGTCACCTGGGTTGCAGGTACAATTCCAAACACAGATAGTAATACCTTCCACTGAAATCAATGAACACCACTTCGAAATTAATGTGTTTCAGATCTGTTTAAGATCTCCAATACTTCAAACAGGTACATGATGGTTTTAGCATTATAAGAAACCTACTGATAAAACCTGACCAGGCTGCATGGATCACTCCAAAAAGTGTTAAATGGTTATGCATATATAAACTCTGACATAACACACATAACCCATAAAAATATATAGAGGAAAGATTTAACTAAGTAAGCTTTTATTTCATGCCAATTTTTCTAAAACATTTTGGGTCGATTCAATTTCAGAATCTGCCACATACTGGTGAGGAGATCTGAAGCAGAACTGCATTTCCTTTCCATCACAAAGAGGTCACATGTGATCACACTGACAGATTACACAGTTCTACAAATAATGCTTGTACAAGATTTATGTAAGCTCCACTGTGGAGGGACATTGATGGTTAACATGCTACAAAGTAAAATGGCCTTAACAAATCTGTTTTAAGAGAGCCGCAAGAAGTTAAACCAAACCCTGCTGTCACTTTATCCAGTTTATTTATGTCACTATGCTAAGATTTCCAAAAAATTATTTACTACACCCACCCAGTCTATCAGGGAACTGAACAACATCAACCGATTAAAAGACCTGGCTAACTGCCCCTCCCCCAAACCCCAACAAAACAAATCTATTAATTAAAATCAACAAGAGATTACTGAAGTCAGAAAACATCTAAAACGCCAGCAAGATTTAGTTTGGTGAAGCTGTAAAGATGAGTTGAAAATGAGAGTTGCCTTCCTGCAAACGCCATTTTGTTGCAGTTACCGGGCCCAAGCACAAAAAGATCCATTCATTCCCAGGGAAAAAAATGGGGGGAGGGCAAGTACACCCTCTATAATCTCAGACCACCAAGAAAATATCATTCAATCCCCACTTTCCCCCATGAAAAATATACAATGGATCCAAGAAAGAGAAAATGCTTAATGTGCACAATAAATTATGATCTCATCTCCATCTCCGTTTTCTAACATGCATTTCACAGCATATTGCTTTGCACTTAGCAGGAAAGCCTCAAAACATGCAACAAACAGGCAAGATGAGAATCAGCCTCCTTTCATTTTAGGTTCTATTATCTTTCCCTAAAGCAAGCTCCAAAGGGATGGAAGGTATAAAGAGGAGATCTGCCAATCCCTAAAGCTTTCTTTCCTCCGGGGAAAGACAAAATCTTCCTTTACGGAACAATATCTAGTGAGGCAGCCCCCAAGAACACCTTACATAAAATGTGTTCCAAAAAGCAGTTTTGCTAAAGCAATCATAAACCAAACGTTGGTTAAAATTTAAATTTGCTTTTACAAGTGAAATTGATATCCTAGGATAACCTCTGAAGCATTCTAATTCTCTTCCTGACACCATGTCTTTTTAATGAAGCCCTCATCCTCCACATTTACTCATTCTTCAAAGTCACCATCTCCACACCCCTTTTCCTTCTTTTATGCCATTTTAGACATTCAGGTCAGCTTCATAAAAGCAAGCATCTGCAGCAAATCCACTGTTCTCTTTCAATAGACCGTGTATCATTTAATTTATGAGAGCAACTGTCAAAAGCTCCCCGACTTTCCTGCAGCTAGTATCCACCCTGAGCTTGGACAGCAGGCAAAATTACACAATACCTATTAAAACAGAGCAGCTCTGGAAAGGAGCTAAAGCTCTCAGTCATGGCAGCAAAAGTAGAAAGCTTTTCTTCCGGCCTCGCAGAAAGAATTCCTACCATAGGAAGAAGAAAGCCAGCAAGATCCCATTTTCTTAGCTCATGCAACACCCTCTCCTGAGCCAGGGGTTGGCCAGTCTCACCCTGTTTGCCTCTCCCCCACCCAAGCAGTGTTCCACCATTACAGTAGCAACCACAGCAACAGCACTCTCCGGAACATCCCCTAAGCATCCCCTCTTGGCTGTCTCCATTCCTACTCCCCCTTCTAGCTTCAACACATCTAGAAAAGCATCAAACCCCCCTTTTCCAACACAGAAACACTCCCACCTGCCCCCCATATGTTATGAGATGGGTGGGACAGCAGTGGAGACAATGAGAGCAAAAGGGTTATTTCTTGGATTCTGTTGTGTCAGCAGCCCCAGAAAAGGGCTGGGTAATTGGGGGGGGGGGCAACATGGAGAGAAAGGCTTTGAAGCAGCTGGAAAGGGAAGGGAGGGGAAAGCAGAAGTATTTCTTAAAGCCCAGTCTTATCCTTCCCCTGCCCCTGCTGCAGCTAAGTCAAAAACAGGTATGGTGTATCCAGTGGGGAGAGGGGATTAGAAGGGAGGGGAAAGCAGAAGGGAGGGGAAATGGGGAAGAATGGCCAAAATGGGAGGGGGCACTATGGGTAGATGGGAAAGGAAGGGGAAAAGGGGGCAAGGAAGATGGAAGGGAGGGGAGAGAAAGGAACAGGATTTAAGTCATGAAGTGGGTGGGAGGGAGCGAGGGGCAGGAAAGAAAGGGGGAAAGAAGGAGGGGGAGTGAAAAAGTGTGGGAGGCAAAAGGAAGAGAAAATGTAATGGGAGAAATGGAGAGTGGAGGAGGAAAGGGAGAAATGGGAGAGGGGGGGATGCAAAATAAATGGGGAGGGGGAAATTGGAGGGGAGAGGAAAGGGAAAGAAGGAAGAGGCAAAGGGAGGGTAAACCTTGGGGAGAAAGGAGGCAGCTGCAGCCGAGGAAAGGAGTGAAAGGAGGCTATGCAGTGGGGACTCATTTGGGGGGACCATTATGGAGCTCTGGAGGGAGAAGGAAAAAGATGGGGCTGTCGAGAAGGGGACTCTAGGAGGGGCTGCTAGGGGCCACAGGAGATGGCAGGGCGAGAAGGGGGCCACTGGGTGGGGAGGGGAGAGGTGGGGAAGAGAAACTGGAGGAGGGGAGGGTGAGGCATGTGTTGGGGGAGGGGGGTTTGGGGTAAGCTGTGGGGCTACTGAAGAGGTAAAGGGAGTGGTGAGGAAGGGATGGTGAGGCATACGGGGAGGGAAGATTGGGGATGAGCTATGGGGCTACAGGGGAGGTAAAGGGGCAGGTATGGGCAGGGGCGATGGGGAAGAGAACTGGAGGGGAGGGGAGTTCTGGGGCGAGCTGTGGGGCTGCTGGAGAGGTAAAGGGGACAGGGAAGGGAAGGCTGGAGGGGCGAGGCGTGGGTGGGGGTGGGGGAGGGGGATCCGGGGCGAGGTGGGGGGCTGCGGGGGGCGCCGCGAGGCTGGCTGGCGGGGAGGGCGACCCCCACTCTCACCTTCCGCTGCTCATCCGCCGCCGCGGGCGAGACCTTCCTTCCCTCGAGCCCGCCGCCTTCCTCCTCCTCTTCCTCACTGCGGGGGGGCGCGGCCGCGGGGCTCAGGCCGACCCCGGCGCCAGGCGGGGGCGCCGCTCGGCTTCTCGCGCGGGGGGCTGGGCTGGGCTGGGCTCGGCGTCCTCGACTCAGCTCCCGCCCGCGGCCATAGAGGGGGAAGGCAAAGCTCCCGGCGCCGCTTCCTGTCGTGCCTGCCTGGCCGCGCCTCGCCCTCTCCGCGCGTCCCCGCCCCTGCGGCCCGGCTGGGAAACCCCGCGCGCAGCCCCGCCCCGGGAGGGGGGGGGAGGGGCGTGGCCTCAGCGCGCCCAACGGCCGGCTGGGCGGGGCCAACCGTCGCCCGCGGGCAGGCTGGGGGAGGGGCGCCGCGCGCACCTGGAGGCGCCTCCTTCAGCAGCCCGGCCGGGAGGGGCGAGCGGCATCAGTGCAGGCAGGAGTGGACCCCCCCGCGCAGAAGCATACACGTGTGTGCACACGCAGCCATGCTTTCTGTGTGTGCATTACAAGTACATTATATACACACACGTACACACATATACACACACACGCATACATGTGTGTATACACATATACATTATGTACACACACATATACACATATATACACACATGCATACATGTGTGTATATACACACATGTACACATATATACACACATGCATACATGTGTGTATACACATACATCATGTACACACACATTTATACACATATACACACATACATACATGTGTGTATACACATTTACATCATGTACACACGCATTTATACACATACACACATACATACATGTGTGTATACACATTTACATCATGTACACACACACATTTATACACATATATACACATATATACACATGTGTGTATACACATTTACATCATGTACACACACACATTTATACACATATATACACACATACATACATGTGTGTATACACATATACATCATGTACACACACATTTATACACATACATACATACATGTGTGTATACACATATACATCATGTACACACACACATTTATACACATATATACACACATACATACATGTGTGTATACACATATACATCATGTACACACACATTTATACACATACACACATACATACATGTGTGTATACACATATACATCATGTACACACACACATTTATACACGTATATACACACATACATACATGTGTGTATACACATATACATCATGTTCACATACATTTATACACACACACACACACACACACACAAATGATCTTTTCTCAGGACCTTTTGCAGATTTATGTAAAATAAAATGAATATATAAAAATACTTGGTTTTTCTACTGTATAAATATTTGGGAGCCTGATTTTACTTACACACACAAACACAGCCAAAAGGAAGACCTACACAGGCATGTCCTGTGTCAAATGTCCACAGACAGCAGAATGGTTATATTGTGTGTATTGGTATATGTGACATTTTTTGTCCATGTGTGTATACACACGCACTCACACACACGTATGTATGTATATACACTTATAAATGCACATATTAATATGTAAATACAGTATACAGTACTGTATATAGATAAAGAGTGAGAAGTTATACACATATTTTAAAAAAACACTGAGGAGAAAAAGAGCATGGTGTGTGTGGTAAATGTTTAATGTGAGCAGCTAAAATTAGAATTGCTTATACTTTTATACATCATATCAAATCAAATACTTACACCCCCTTCCCCCTCCCTCCCAGCACTGAGGTACTTAAGGTGCTTTCCAACATGAGCAGCAGAATCCTAGGCTTTCTAATCCTATAATCAGAAGCAGATTCTAATCTACTCAGAAGCAAGTCTCACTGAGTTCAATGAAACTTACTCTCAGGTAAATGCTTATAGGCTTGCAATCTTACCGTTTTTTGCAAGCCACCAGCTAAGACAGCAGAGCATTACAGAATTTAAAAGCTTCCACTCTATGCAATAAAGCATTTTTCAGACTGTTTATTATACATTAAAATTGCATTCTAGTTTTAGAATGAAACTTTATTAAAAAACACATCACCAGCATAAGACAGCAAGAATAAAGAATAAAATAAAAGACAGCAAGAATAAAAGGTTAGCTAACACAATACAATATTTCTTTATATTTTGTTACATCTTCTTGATGTTATGATAGATAACTTACAGCCCAATCCTAGGCATGTCTGCTCAGAAGTAAGTTCCATTAGAGTCAATGGGGCTTGCTCCCAGGAAAGTGTGGATAGGATTGGGCTGTCAGGCTACAATCCTATCCACATTTTCCTGAGAGTAAGCCCCATTCAACAAAATAGGACTTACTTCTGAGTAGATGTGGTTAGTAGTTTCCTGGTTTTCCAAGGATTGGAACAGTTTTGGGATATCACCAGGTCATACCTCAGAAGTCTCAGGCAATTCTAAAGGAACCCTCCCTAATAATTCACAGCCATAATAATTTCTCAAGCTCAGAATGTGTACAACTGTCCCATAAAATATATTTACAAATGCCAGAGGAAAGCATCTCTTGAAATTTAACACCAGAGTAAGAAACAAGAACACATATCAGCAAAGCCCTGTGGCACTTTTGAGCAACGATTTTCAACTTGCGTGCCACAAATGGTCCAAAGCAGTGGTGGTCATTCCTTTAGCACCGGGACCCACTTTTTAGAATGAGAATCTGTCAGGACCCACCAGAAGTGATGTAAGTCCCATTGACTATTATTGTTAAAAGCATCTTCATTGTTGGCATCCTTCAGCCTTGGAAGACTATGGTGTCACGCTCTGAATGGTGGTTCTGGAACAGAGTGTCCTCTCCAGTGTGCAAAGCCTGGGTAAAGTAGGTATGGAGGATAGGCTGTTACCCATGTAGCAAATCCCCCCTCTCCACGTCGCTGAAATGGTCCAATGGAAAGGCAGAGGCAAATACAGTTGGTTCCAGCAGCGTCGCAGGAGTTGCCAGAACGTGACTGTGTTCAGCCATGAACTGCCTCAGGGACTCCGGCTCCGGATTTTGCCTCGAGGTTGACTCCTGAAGCCTCTTCCATAACTGGATGTAGCCACAAGGCAGTGGAGGTTTGGGATCAGAGTTTTCCTTCTCTCAGATGAGCTGCTTTCCCAGGCTGACGAGTCCCATCTACCCGGTGGCTGTTTAGTCGCCTCTTATGACAAGTACGGCCGAACTGAGGGCCTATTCTTATCTTCATAGTAGCCTGTTAAACATACAGATCTGTCACATTTCCCCAAATGCAGTCACATACCATGGTAGCATCAAGTCTAATATAAAATATTATATAAAATATCTTATGAAAAATAAAATATTGAAATGAATGGGGGCCCACCTGAAATTGGCTCGCGACCTACCTAATGGGTCTCAACCCACGGTTTGAGAAACACTGGTCCAGAGGACTACCATGGGAGCTTGAGGGAGGATAATTTATTAGTGGGGCCATTGGGGGGGTGTCTCTCTCCCCCCCCCCCCAGGTAGCACAGTGTGCCTGGCCCATTGTAAAAAAAAAAAAAAAAAAAAAGATAGTGTGCCCTGAATGCTCTAAGGCAGTGTTTCTCAAACTGAGTGTCTGGCACACCTGGGGACCAGTGTGCCACAGCACAGTGGTTGAAAATGGCTGCTTTAAAGTGACACAGGATGCTTGATTTTGCAGGTGCAAACTAATACCTCTTTCTCTCCAGGAGGGAAAATAACACAAAAGATGCTTGGCAAGGGTGCCACATTTTCAGCAATGTGTTATGTGTTATTCGACAATCACACATTTTATCATATCAAAGGTCATCGCAGTTCCCTCTAGGGGCAAACATTTACACAAAGAAATCAGGCGAAATCATTTCTCCAAGAGGAGTTTCCCAGGGAACCGCCTGAGATTGAGAAGGGAGGATGAAGGTGCCATATGAGAACCTGACATTAAAGAAAATTTTTTTAAAATATTGATATTTTTAAGGTTGAGGCTTTTCCCTCAAATCTTTTGTTTACCCAACAACCGACACAGCTTCCTCAGAGGATATGATACTTGCTGAGCATTAATTGCACGAATGGCTATTGATTCCTTGTTCCCGCACACACTTTACCTGCTTGATTAGGGGTTAGAGCAAAAACAGTTTGACAGTTGCAATATCCCCAACAAGGGAGAGGGAATCCCAAGTTTTGCAGCAGGGAAGCCTTTCTGGGCTGTAAAGACATGCTGTTGGCTTTGGGGGGGACTGCTACTGTGAACAGGGCAAGACTGCACGGAAGAGAAAAGAGGAGGAGACCCAGACAAACTGGCAGCTCATGCACTTTGAGCAGAAAAGGTCACCATTTTTGGCTATGGACTACATTACGACATCAGTGAGCGTATAGGAAGTGAGTGACCAGGTATTACCAGAAGGAGAATCCCAGCCCTCTCTCCTGGGTTGTGCCAACCTTCCTGAAAATTCACACTCCTAATGAGATTTCGGTGCAGTTTCTCGAACATTCCCTACTCAGTTACATTCCTTGTTTTGGAAATACAAATCACTTTGCCACAAAAACTATGAGTAGCAAGGATATGCATTAGCACCCCAAAAGAAAAGGCTGTGAGCTGATTTAATCTCTTCTCCTCCCTCCCCTGGTGGTGCTACACCTGGACAACTCAGAATGTGTGCGTGTGCATCTTGGAAGCTGCCAGAAAGCTGACATGAATTATTGATAAATGACTTTGTGTGAAGGAAAAAACATGCGCTCTCCAGGCCCTGCCGATTTGGGAAGCGGAAATGCAGCAAGGCCTTTCTGAGTGTCTGGCAGAAGTCTTTGAAGATCCCTTTGGGGTGATCTTCAAGGTGGAGATGAAAGTGATCTGTCTGCAGTTTGGGGCTCTAGGATCAATTTGAAACCTCTATAAATGATCACACATGGAACCAATAATGTGATTTTATGGCAGGCTGTTTCAGGCTGTTTCAGCCAGGGCTGGCCCAACCACAAGGCCAACTGAAACAATTGCCTCAGGCAGCAGATTGGCCTGCTCACTTATCCGCGTTACTGGAAATGTGGAGGGGAAAGCAGTGGATTTATAATATCTCATAAGAACATAAGAAGAGCCCCACCGGATCAGGCCACAGGCCCATCTAGTCCAGCTTCCTGTATCTCACGGTGGCCCGTCAAATGCCTCAGGGAGCACACAAGACAACAAGAGACCCGCAACTCAGTGCCATGCTTTGCATCTGGTGTTCTGATGTAACTCACTTCTAAAATCAGGAAGTTGCACATACACATCATGGCTTGTAACCTGTGGTGAACTTTTCCTCCAGAAATTTTGTCCAATCCCTTTTTAAAGGCATCTAGAAAATATGCGATCATCACATTTTGTGGCAAGGAGTTCCACAAACTACACACTCCTCCATTTTTCCTCTCCTGCTCTGTCACTCAGCTGCATTTCAAATCCTGGAAGTGGGGGTGGTGGTGGTGCAGGCAGCATTTGTCACTACAGCTAAACTACAGTCCAGGAAGTCTTTGGCCAGTCCTGATTGGAATCAGCAACAAAAACACTTGTTTTTTATGAGAAAAGGCCATTTTTAAGGAGGCAAAGGTGGTACTCCCCTCACATTTTATTAAGTAAAGACCATGCCAAAGTTCATCAGGAGGCCTCACCTAGAGTTGAGGAGGGGGTCACCTCAACTACTTCAGGGTGGGCTTACATGCAACTCCTTCCAGCTGCAATATTTTCCCTAAAGGCCCCTTTGCAATTTACAGCCCATGATGCAGTATCAAGGGACAGCATCAGAAGTTGTATGTAAGTTGGCCAAGTAAGGCCATACCTTACCTGGTATGGTACGGCCAATCATTGGTAAGGCCAATCAGAAGTTGTATGTAAGTTGGCCAGGTAAGGCCCACAAGGGCAGGCTGACCTCTGAACTTTCAGTACAAATGGAAGTGCTATTGAACCCAACGTGCAGGGCAACACAGTGGGGACCCCCAAAAATCTGGCACCAGCACTGCATAGTGTCATTCTGAGGAAGATACTCTGGAGCAAAACTGGAAGCGGCCAGTGAGTTGAAAACTGGTTGAAAACTGGTTCTGGCAATAATTAAAAAAACTAAGCAGCCAAAAAAGGTCAGTTTTGCCTCCCTTTCCCCAAACCCTACAACAAAAAATTGCACCTCACACCTATTTGCATGCCCAACACCCACTTCCCACTGAAGTACGGAAGTGTGTGAAAGAAAAGAATATTACAATATCTTCACCCCACTTTTTAACCACAGCCTCTCTGTGGTGTTGTGCCCCTCTCTGTAGCACTGTCATATGCACAATTTTTTAAAGTAATTATTCAAAACAGTTGTCTGAATTTTAAAAGAACCTACGTCCTACTTTTTGTACATCTGCAGTTGAGAAACCTGGAAGAAATTGTGTCATCATGCTTTCTTTGAAAGAGCTCTGAAAGCAGATTAATACAGCTAACATTATTAGCACTTGAGGTTTCTTTTTAAAATATTTTTTTTTTCTTGAAAGCCTGATTCTCGGTGATTAAAAATATTCAGTAAGCACAGGAAGGGGGAAAAGGGTAGGAGTAACTAATTCAGTCTCCCTAGTCACACTCTTAAATTCCACATTTTTCTTTCTGCTTCATTCTTTCTTGGAGAACAAAGGAGTTATTTTAAATACTTTCTGAAAATAGTGAATTTAAGAGATTAGCAACACTGGCTTGGTCATGAGGGTTTCTTCCGAGCTGATCAGTGTGGTAGGAGCTTTAATCTAACAGCTGTAACCGTGTCTTTTGTAGAAGCTAGAATGTGCCTAGAATCCGATGTTTACTCCTTCCCTTTGTTCCTGTTCAGTCCTGTTCTGCTTGACCAGCTGCGAAATCACTGCAATTTGTAACATACAATATCAAAAAAAGGACTTCAGATATCGCATCACAAGGTATTTTGCATTTTTTCCTCACCCCTAAACTTGGTGGGAAGCTTAAGCAGCAGTTTGAACTTCAAACAGAGAATTGTGCAATGAGTGTGCATACCACAGTTTAACCTTTTCCTCCTTACATAGCAGCCCAACATCTCCCCAAGGCTGACCCAAGACTTCTTAGAGCCAGAGATGGCTCACTGAATTTCATACCACCTGTATCTGGTGATGTGCTAGGCATAGCTCCTCCTCAAGTTTCAAAAAGGAAAAGCAAAACAGAGCAGAAGAGCAAATATAGAAGACTGATGGGTTAGATTTTTGGACACTCGCTTACCATATCCTTTCCTTCACAATTCAAAAGACAGGGCCTTTTCAGTGCAGGCACCAAGATTTTGGAATGCACTCCCTTGTCGAGTGCTGCCAGATCACCTTCATTGTATGTTTTTAGACATTCACTGAAGGCATTTTTATTTCATACAAGCATTTAAACATTTGATGATCTGCTGCTTTTAGGGACTGCATGGCCTTCGAATGGCAATCTTTTTCTTGTTATGTTTAAATTTTATTTTTTCTGATTGCATTATAGTTCTTGTGCTTTATCTTTTCTAAGCTGCTTTGAAAGTCTAGAACCAGACAAGTGGAACAGAAACAGTAAATAATATCTGGTTCCTTGTTCAGAGTTTCATTTAAAAAAATATTTGATTCCATTTTAATTCAGAGATCAGCTCCCAAAAACCTCTCCTGCCAAACATCGTGTGATGTTCTCATCTAGGTCCTCCAGGATCTGATTACAGTTCAGGCCTACCTCCTTGTCAACAAGGGACCCTTGTTCCTCCGAGACCCCTCCAGCAGGCACCTGTTACTGCAGCAATGAGTTTGCGAAAAAGCATGTTTCCACGCAACAGAACATACACAGAGCAAAAACTTCTCTCAAGCTGCCACTCCAGGGACCAGTTGCATAGTGAAGCAAGATCATTAGCTAAAAGGTTGAACAAGACTCCGGAGGGAGCCATTAAAAATGTTCGCTGATGAGGGGAGGGGAATTTTTAAAACCAAGACTCCAAGTGCAGAAGAAAGCAAAATTAAGCAAATAATTGGAAGCATTGGGGTGGCTCTGCCTCATCGGCAGGGACTCACCTGGAGAGAGCAAATGGCTCCAAGTTTTGCAGATTAGGTGAGACGAAGGAAGCGTTCTATTAGCTGATGGAACTCACTGCCACAAGATGTGGTGAAAACAAGATGCAGCCATAAGCTTAGAGAGCTTTTTTTTTTAAAGAATTGCACAATCTTGTGCTGAGTAAGCCTATCAACACCTGTTAACCATGATAGAGCTAAACAACTCCATATTCAGAGGTTGTATAAAGTACCTCCAAGAATCAGAAGCCAAGACCAAAGATATTATGGCTGCTTCATGTCTGCTTATGAGCTCTGCAGAAGCACCTGGCATGCCGGAGCTGATAGACCAGTGATTTTCAATCTTTTTCATCTCATGGCACACCAAGCGCTAATATTGTCAAGGCACACCATCCGTTTTTTGACCATTGACAAGGCACACCATGTCGAAGGTAGGGGGCTCAAATCCTCCAATTGCCCTGCTAATAAATGACCTTCCCCAAAGTCTCATGGCACACCTGTGGACCATCTATGGCCCACCAGTGTGCCACAGCACAGTGGTTGAAAATCGCTGCAGTAGACTCTTAACCCAGTCCAACAGTTTTGTCATAACAAATAAAAACTCTGTTCGAATCCTTCCTTGACCACAATGCTCCTTACAAAGACAGCATGTGCAGTGGTAAGCGTGTTGACTGGAACTTGGAAGATCCAGGCTCAGAGGTCACTCAGCCATGAAACATGTTGGGCAACCTTTGGCCAACCAGCCTCTGTCAGCCCAGCAAGCCCAACAAGGTTGCTAAATATCAGGGGTCACAGTGGAGGCCTATCTGAGCTCCCAAGGGTAAAGTCAAGATACAAAGTGATAGTAAGGGTGAGCCTTTGCTTTCAGAACCACAGCCAGTATTACTTGGAATGGGGCTTTTTCAGTGGTGGCCCCTACATTATGCAACATTTGGGTTTTTTGGATACCTATCAAGCTCACAGTTTGTGTGCCTTCTGGCACCATGTTAAGACTGGGGTTTTTTTTACAGCATTATTTGGAAAGAGAGAACTATTCAAGCAGCCGACATTTGCAATCTTGGCTCAGCTCATTCCATTTGTTTTTCAATATAGGCCAGTGTTTCTCAAACTGTGGGTCGGGACCCACTAGGTGGGTTGCAAGCCAATTTCAGGTGAGTCCCTGTTCATTTCAATGTTTTATTTTTAATCTGTTAGACTTGATGCTGCCCTGGTATGTGACTGCATATGGGGAAATGTTACAGATATGTACTGTAACAGGCTACTATGTATATGCTTTCAACAATGATAGTCAATGAGACTTACTCCTGGGTAAGTGTGGGTAGGATTGAAGCCTAGGATTGTTAAAAATTGCCCTGCTTGATGATGTCACTTCCGGTCATTGCATCGCTTCCGGTGGGTCCTGACAGATTCTAAAAAGTGGGTCCCGGTGCTAAATGTGTGAGAACCACTGTTCTAGACCAGGGGTGCCCAAACCCCGGCCCTGGGGCCACTTGCGGCCCTCAAGGCCTCTCTATGAGGCCCTCAGGGAGCCCCTAGTCTCCAATGAGCCTCTGGCCCTCCGATGATTTGTTGGAGCCCACACTGGTCCGACGCAACTGCTCTCAGCGTGAGGGCAACCGTTTGGCCTCTCAAGTGAGCTGTGGGATGAGGGCTCCCTCCACTGCTTGCTGTTTCACGTCTGTGATGCAGTAGCGGCAGCAAAGGAAAGGCCAGCCTTGCTTTGTGCAAGGCCTTTTATAGGCCTTGAGCTATTGCAAGACCTTCATTCATTCATATAAGTTCATCTTTAATATATTCATTTATGTAAATTTATTCAAATTTGAAATGTAAATTAATTTGGCCCCCAACATGGTGTCAGAGAGATGATGTGGCCCTCCTGCCAAAAACTTTGGACACCACCGTTCTAGACCTTACAGTGTTTTCTAGCTTCTGTTGCATTCGTTTTAATAACAAATATTATTTAATGATACTTTTTTTGTTGAACACAGGAAGCCACAGCCTACCAAGTCACGGCACCATCAAGCTCCGTTTTGCCTACACTGATTGGCAGCATTTCCAGGCAGGCATTTTTGGGTACCCGACCTGGAGATCAGCATCTCCAGGGGTACCTCTGCAGTACTCTACCACCGTCTCCTCCTCATATTCAAGCAGGAAGAGCGAAACAGAGCAGAGCTCTACCACTGTCTATCCCTTGCAGGTCTTTGGTTCATCGCAAGCTCCTGTGCAGACAGACTGAAACGCGGTGGGGGCGGCAATGTAAATAAAACTCCCTGGGGCATTTGGTGGGCCGCTGTGAGATACAGGAAGCTGGACTAGATGGGCCTCTGGCCTGATCCAGTGGGGCTGTTCTTATGTTCTTGACTACAATTCCCAGGAAGCCTTGCAGGTCTCTTGTTATCAGGTGTGCTCCCTGGGGCATTTGGTGGGCCGCTGTGAGATACAGGAAGCTGGACTAGATGGGCCTGTGGCCTGATCCAGTGGGGCTGTTCTTATGTTCTTATGTAAAACAAAATATTTCATCCACACCCAACGTCTCACACTCACGAGCTCATTCTCACTCTTTCGATTTCACTGGCCGCCCCAGATCCTTCCTCCATATCTCATCGTTGGCTCTCTCCCAGAATTAGGCAGTACAAGGTTCACTGTCTTAGGCCATAATCTCATTTGCAGATAAAGCAATTTACTGTCTAGCCCTCCTGCTAATTAATCTTGTGAAAGCCCTACTCCACTAGACTCTACCCTTTACTCCGGGATCGCTGTCCTTAGTTCACTCAACCTTTTTCAGAGACTATGGCTGACGTCACTATCAAATTACTGTAGGACAGCATTTTCTGCATTGTCCTCCCTTCCAGTTTCAGACCCATTAAATAGCCATTTGAATCTTCCCCCCCCCTTTTACTTTTGGCCATCAAAACTTCATTGCAGCACACACCATTGTGGCTTGCCAGGCCTCCCGTCCCTTTCGTTCAAAGGCGGGTCCTTTCCAAATCCTCTAAACGAGCTGTTCTGACCACATCTCATAGCAGAGGATTCTACAAGGTCCGGATGTGCTGGGTGAGGAAAAGACTTACTTTTATTGGGAGAGGGTGGGGGCCTCACCAGAGATTGCCCTCAAACTTGGAGCCGGCCCTGCCATTGAGGAAACATCACTTAGGCAACCTGAACCAGAAACCATGAGGGGTTAAGTTTTGGGGGAAATCCAGTGCAAAAAAACCCTGAAGGGCCTCTCCCAGTGGTGCTCTCTCCCCCCCTCCCAGTTTGGAGAGTACATGTGCATCACTACCCTTTCTTCGTGCCCAGGAATCAGGCAGCAGATGAAAGCAGATCCTCCTTCATTCAACTGCAGAAGTGCCCAGTTTCTGATGTGCTTTCCCAGCTGGGCATCTATCAGGGATGCTTACCAGGAAGCAGTGGGGAGTGGGAGGTATTGGGGAGCCATCTTCTTCCATCCTCAGGTAGCTTCAAAGGACAGGACATCTGGGAAGAGTAAAATGGCAATATGAAGATGGTCCACTGCTGCCCACCCCTCCTGATCAGTATCCCCATGGGTCCTGACTTCTCAGGTGGTGATGGAGTACAGAGGAATCAGGACTTTTGCTGCCTCAGGTAGTTAGCCAGTACATGCTCACCAGGCCCATTCTCTGGAGAGTTCCCCCACACAGCCCCATCAAGTTACCTGCCTAACAAAACCAATGGCTTACCATTGGCAGGAGGCAGGAGGTCTGGTCTAGAGGGTAGAGCCTCCATTTGCCTGAAGATAACATCCACAAGGTCGCCAGTTCGAGGCCACCGGCACCGTGCGACCTTGAAGCAGCTGACAAGCTGAAGCCGAGCTATTCCATCTGCTCTGAGCATGGGAGGATGAAGGCCAGAATGTGAAACCAGATCAGAAAGAAACATCTGAATGTTGTGGTTCTTGGAAGACAGAACCTTCTTTCAATTGTAAAAATCCCTACGGGGATTTATATAGCCTGCCTATGTAAACCGCCTTGAATAAAGTCTTGAATAAAGACCAAGAAAGGCGGTATATAAATACCTGTATTATTATTATTATTACCAGCAGCCATAAAATTGCTCCAGCCAGGGCTGACCCTCCAGATACCTGGCTTACAAAATGCTGCCTCCCTTTACCCAACGATGTGCCGGCCTCTGCTCCTCCACTGTAGCTCAACACTCCCCTCCCCCATTTCCTTCTCCTCTCTGACCCCCTCTTCCTTTTCCAATCCAGGGAGTGGGGGGAAAGGTGGAGGAGCAGTGGAGTCAAGTAGGCAGACAGAGATGGGTGTCCCTCCATCTGCTGCCCAAGGTGACCACAGTTGGCAGTGGCGTAGCTAAGGGGGTGCAGGGGGTAGCAGTTGCACTGGGCATCAAGATTGAGGGGGGGGGCAACAAGCTGAGCTGGACACTAGTGACCAAAATTGTGAAAATCTGAGTATGTATAAATAATACCATCATGTTATATATCAGTGGGAAGGTGATTTAATGCAGAATGCAATGAAACAAACAGCACTAAAATATCTGTATTCTATCAAAAGTTATGGCCAATTAACCAGAAAATGAAAACACAACTGCCTTGTGGAAGAAAAAGTGGCTTTGCTAAACTCCAAACTGACCTATGAGACTGATTGTTCTGACTGCCAATGAGATGTTATTATGATACTGCATGGAACCAATAATGTTTTATTTATTTACTTAATTAAATTTGATTTTGTCATGCAGGGGGGCTACAAAATCTTCTTTGACCCCAGGTTGCAGATAGATGCCTTAGCTATACCACTGACTGAGGGGAGACAGCGGAGCAAGTGGGTGGTGAGCTGCTGGGGGTAGGAGGTGTGTTCCTTCCAATTTTCACTTTTTAAAAAACCCGGGTGTGATGCCACTTCCGGTTGTGACATCACTTCCGGGGCAACGTTTTGAGCTTGACACCGGGCTACACACTCATGAGCTACGCCACTAACAGTTGGCCTCATGGATGGGCCGGCCTTGGGCCGGCATGAGGCTGAACCCATTCAAAACCTTCCTAGGGTGCCTCATGCAAATGCAGAGCATAGAGAGACCATTGTGTCTTCTGTGGCCTTTGCAATGTTGGTGCCAGGCTGGATTTGCATTCCGATAATGGAGCATCAACAAGACAGCTCTGTGTCATTTGCGTGCATCTATCACTTAAATACACAGCCATAGAAGGGGACACTGTTACGTACTACAAATACAGCTCAAAGATGGGTTGTTTTTTTTTGCCTTTTGGCATTACCATTCGCACTTTGGTTGCTAGTAGCAGGCTTCCTTCAAACCCCTTCTGAAAACCCACCTTTTCTGGGAATTAAATATAAACGAAGCAATTGCATTATTTCCCCCCCCCTTTTTACACCTGCCTGCATTTCCCTCCACTTTCTCTACAGAACCCTTTGCGCCCCCCCCTTCTAGACTGAATTCCTTGGGGCAGCAGCCAGTCCTCTTGCACTGACAGCATCACATATTCTTTGAATGTTTACCCAACCTCCAGCTCCCTCTGTGACTCCATAGTGAGATTGTATTCTCCTTGGAGCAGAGCTAACTTCTGCCTCTTTACTCACAAGTAAGCCCTACTGCTTTCAGTAGGACTTGCTCAGGATTATCACCAGACAGCACAATGCTAGGCATGTCTACTCCAAAGTACGTTCAGTAGGGCGTACTCCCAGGAAAGAGTGCATAGAATTTCAGCCTTTATGTAGTATGATCTATTGGGCTAGTCACTTTCTCTCAGCCTCACCTACCTCACAGGGTTGTTGTGGGGAAAAAAAAAGGAGGGGAATAGCTGTGTACACCGCCCTGCGCTCTTGGGAGGAAAGGTGGTATAAAAAAATGTGATAAATAAATATACTGCTCATCAGGCAGTCCTTGGAAAAGATGCTGAACTAGAGATTAATCTGTGCCTGTAGGCCTCCTCCTGAGCCGGGTGCTTCTTCTCAGTTCTGAGACTTTCTGCAAAAGATCTGAGACAGCACTTGAGTGCTCCTGCTGGTGACTTCACCACCCTGCTGTAGCAGAAGTACTAACCTCTGGCCACAACCCTGACAACAACAGAACCCAAGCAGAAGCAGAGACAACCTCAGACAAAGTTATCCAAGGGACTAGCAAAAATCAGGATCACCTAGGAACAACCTGTTGAATAAGACCTTCAGCAAAACGCCATAAGAGACAGGGGCAATTGTGCATTTCACGGCAGTGAATTCTACTCAAGGGACTATTGCCAAGGCGACCCTCCCAAACGACGCCAACCTACCCCAAAGGATGCCAAGACATGACTAGAGCCCCCCCTTTCTGAGTATTGGATCTTCATCATCATCATCAAGAAGAATGTTTATGTACTGTTTTTCCACAGAGCTGTTTACATAACAAAAGAAATGGAAAGATGGTTCTCTGTCCCCAAAGGGCTCCCAGTATAAGAAGAGGCACAAGGGAGACATTAGAAAACAGCCACTGGAAACAAAACGTAGGAAGCTGTTTTGTGCCAAGTCAAGTTCCTGCTCCATCTAACGCAGTATTCCCATCCCTGGCTGCTGCCAGTCAGTGTTGGGCACTCGCACGTGAGACTTGGACTCGAGTCACAAAAAGCAGGTCTTTCTGCAACTCGTGGGAAACTTGAGTCACATGCGCCTATGACTTGGGGCTGACTCGAGACTCGTGGCAGTAACTCGGAAAGCACTTCTGTGTGTGCTTCCGACTGTGCTCGATTCTTTGCTTGCTTGCTTGCTTCGCTGCTTCTCAGTGGCATAGCTGGAGGGGAGCGAAACACTCAGCCTGGCAGGGAGGTGGGTGAGCGGCCCCTCTCTTCGGAACCATTTCCGGTGGGGGGTGGAAACGGAGCCACACGGCTCCATTTTGCCCCCCCTGCCGAGAATGGTTTCGAAGGGAGGGGCCGCTTGCCCACCTCCCTGCCAGGCTGAGCGCTCCCCCTTCCAGCTACGCCACCGCTGCTTCTGTGACTTGACTCATTTCTCGAAAAGACCAGAACTTGAGTCACAACAACTCAAAAAAATGGCTCTGGGCAAGTTGCGGCAGTCTCCCATGATTTGTGACTCTTGTTAAGGGTGGCAGAGACCCAGGTCATGACTCAAGACTTGGTGCTGTGACTCTGGCACATCCCTGGCAGCAGCTCCCCAGACAGGTAGGACATTGTCTTTGCCCAACCTGGAGATGCCTCCAGAGATTGAATCTGGGACCCCTTGCATGCTGGATGAAAAGTGTCAGCTGCTAAACACGAAGAAGACCATCGTGCAAGAGATGCCTCTTTGCCCCATTAGCGGAGCACACATATTGCTATTTTATTCCAACAGCTAGAAATTTGTCTTTAAAGAAGCCTCATCATACCTGACATAGGCAGACAGAGATGGGTGCCCTCCACCAATCTGCCGCCCAAGGCAACAGCCTCCGTCGACCTCATGGATGAGCCAGCCCTACCTGAAAGACTGACCAATTTCAGCCCCTGTGCAGGTTGTAAACCACAAAGGCTTACTCTGTCACACTCTTTGTAGCTTGTGCTGCCGCAGACCAACACATGCCTCTCCAGAAGTTGCTTTTGTAATGATTAAACTGTGTTACCATGTTTTCCAGACTCACAAAGAGAGTCTGGTCCAACAAGAAGCTGACGGAACATACCAAGATCCAGGTCTACAGAGCTTGCATCCTGAGTACACTTCTGTACTGCAGCGAGTCATGGACTCTTCGCTCACAACAGGAGAGGAAACTGAGCGCTTTCCACATGCGCTGCCTCCGACGCATCCTCAGCATCACCTGGCAGGACAAAGTTCCAAACAACACAGTCCTGGAACGTGCTGGAATCCCTAGCATGTATTCACTGCTGAAACAGAGACGCCTGCGTTGGCTTGGTCATGTCGTGAGAATGGATGATGGCCGGATCCCAAAGGATCTCCTCTATGGAGAACTCGTGCAAGGAAAGCGCCCTACAGGTAGACCACAAGGACATCTGCAAGAGGGATCTGAAGGCCTCAGGGATGGACCTCAACAAGTGGGAAACCCTGGCCTCTGAGCGGCCCGCTTGGAGGCAGGCTGTGCAGCATGGCCTTTCCCAGTTTGAAGAGACACTTTGCCAACAGTCTGAGGCTAAGAGGCAAAGAAGGAAGGCCCATAGCCAGGGAGACAGACCAGGGACAGACTGCACTTGCTCCCGGTGTGGAAGGGATTGTCACTCCCGAATTGGCCTTTTCAGCCACACTAGACGCTGTGCCAGAACCACCTTTCAGAGCGCGATACCATAGTCTTTCGAGACTGAAGGTTGCCAATACAATACAAAAACTGTGTTAATAAATTGAAAATAAACACTCCAAAAAGTAAAAGGTACTGCTTTTCTGGTCACTGCTAATATGCAAGAGTCAGCGGAATCTGAACGGAAGCGCCCTGGCGCTCCCTGACATTTGCAACTGCCTGTCTTGTGATATTTATAATTGATTAAGACCTACCAGTGGGAGCATGCTCAGTGGTGAGCATGTGTGAGATTTTTTTTTTCTTCCCCCTGCTTGGGCAAGTGGATAGCAAGGAGGTATCAGTGGCAAAGCAGAAGCTCATACTTCCTCCCCCATAAGAACATATGAACATAAGAAGAGTCCCACTGGATCAGGCTAACGTCCCACCTAGTTCAGCTTCCCGTATCTCACAGTGGCCCACCAGATGCTTCAGGGACCACACAGTTTTTGTTGGTTTGGTTTTTCTGAATAAAATTAAAAAAAATAATCAGATGGGCATAAAATGGTTTCATAAAGCATTCATATGATTAAAGTTTTAGCTTCCTAGGAAGCAGTAGTGTCTCTAGGGCAGCCATTTTCAACCACCGTGCCATGGCACACTGGTGTGCCGAGACTGGTTCACAGGTGTGCCACAGGAATTTGGGGGAAGGTCATTTATTAATAGGGCCAATGAGAGATGTGAGCCCCCACAGGCAACATGGTGTGCCTTGTCAATTGTCAAAAACCTGGTGGTGTGCCTTGACCATTTTAGTGCCTTGTCAGTGTGCCGTGAGATGTAAAAGTTTGAAAATCACTGCTGTAGGGGGACACGGGGCACACTGGGTGATGAGCACTTGGGGTGACAAATTTTTTTTAAAATGTTTGGTATTTTTGAATAATATTATCATGTTATATATCTTTCCACAGTTGAAGAAAACACAGGTCATGGTTCAGGATGTGGACTCACCTCCCTGCATTACAATCTCTGAGCATGAACTGGAGGTTGTCCATGACTTTGTGTACCTTGGCTCAACGATCTCCGACACTCATTCTCTCGATACCGAGCTAAACAAGCACATCGGTAAAGCAGCTACCACGTTTTCCAGACTCACAAAGAGAGTCTGGTCCAACAAGAAGCTGACGGAACATACCAAGATCCAGGTCTACAGAGCTTGCGTCCTGAGTACACTTCTGTACTGCAGCGAGTCATGGACTCTTCGCTCACAACAGGAGAGGAAACTGAGCGCGTTCCACATGCGCTGCCTCCGATGCATCCTCGGCATCACCTGGCAGGACAAAGTTCCAAACAACACAGTCCTGGAACGTGCTGGAATCCCTAGCATGTATTCACTGCTGAAACAGAGACGCCTGCGTTGGCTTGGTCATGTCGTGAGAATGGATGATGGCCGGATCCCAAAGGATCTCCTCTATGGAGAACTCGTGCAAGGAAAGCGCCCTACAGGTAGACCACAGCTGCGATACAAGGACATCTGCAAGAGGGATCTGAAGGCCTTAGGGATGGACCTCAACAAGTGGGAAACCCTGGCCTCTGAGCGGCCCGCTTGGAGGCAGGCTGTGCAGCATGGCCTTTCCCAGTTTGAAGAGACACTTTGCCAACAGTCTGAGGCTAAGAGGCAAAGAAGGAAGGCCCATAGCCAGGGAGACAGACCAGGGACAGACTGCACTTGCTCCCGGTGTGGAAGGGATTGTCACTCCCGGATTGGCCTTTTCAGCCACACTAGACGCTGTGCCAGAACCACCTTTCAGAGCGCGATACCAGAGTCTTTCGAGACTGAAGGTTGCCAATACAATATCTTTCCATGAGTAATTTCATGCAGAATGCAATAAAACAAACGAGGTTGAAATATCTCTAGTCTATCAAAAGTTATAGCCAAAAAACCAGTGGGGGTGGGGCAATGGTGAATCACCATGTCCACAATCCGGGGCAGTGCCCCACTCACTGCATAGGAGGAGGTCCGCCATGGGGGTGGCATGCTGGCCTCTTGCATTGGGTGAAGCAAACCCTAGTGACACCACGGCTAGGAAGCGTCCTTCTAAGGAGTCAGGTCTGTGACCCATTCAGCTCAAGTATCAGTATCGACCAGCAGCAGCAGGGTCTCCAGAATTTCAGGTAAGGGGTCTTTTGCCCTACCTGGAGATGTTACCAAAGAATGACTCGGGGATGTTCGGCAAGCAAAAGAACTGCCCTGTCACCAAGTTAAAGAGGCAGTTGCTGTTTACAGAGCCAGCCCCTTGGTCACTCTAGGACAGGGGTGGCCAAACCCTAGCCCTGGGGCCACTTGCGGCCCTCGAGGACTCCCAACGCGGCCCTCAGGGAGCCCCCAATCTCCAATCAGCCTCTGGCCCTCTGGAGATTTGCTGGAGCCCATGCTGGCCCGACACAACTGCTCTCAGCGTGAGGGCCACTGTTTGACCTCTTGCATGGGCTATGGGATGAGGGCTCCCTCCACTGCTTGCTGTTTCACATCTGCAGTAGTGGCAGCAAAGGAAAGGCCAGCCTTGCTTTGTGCAAGGCCTTTTAGAGGGCCTTCAGCTATTGCAAGACCTTCATTCATTCATATAAGTTCATCTTTAAGATATACATTTATGTAAACACATGTAAATTTATTCAAATGTAAAATGTAAATTAATTCTTTTTTTCCCTGGCCCCCGACATTGTGTCAGAGAGCTGATGTGGCCCTCCTGCCAAAAACTTTGGACACCCCTGCTCCAGGACAATATTGTCAAACATTGACTGGCATCAGCTCTCTAGGGCTTCAAAGATCTTACCCAGCCCTACCCAGAAATGCTGTCTGAGACTGAACATGCAAAGCAGGTGCTCATCCATGGAGCTGCATCCCATTCTTCACCATGCAGTGGCCTCTTGGGTTCATTTCGCCACTGTGTAAGGGAGGGTGAGACTGGGCCGAGGCCATGCAGAGAGCTTTCCCTTCTGACCGGGGAATCTGAGCCGAGCTCTTCTTGCGCCTAATCAGATGCTCC